>NC_057721.1:4722948-4724389 GCF_004010195.1 Chiloscyllium plagiosum | reverse complement strand
CCTCACGGGATCTCAATCCCTATCCCCCCCATCTTCACTGGATCTCAATCCCTATTCTCCCCCAATCCTCACTGAATCCCAACTCCTACTCGCACCCAACCTTCACTGGATCCCAATCCCTACTCTCCCAAACCTCGCTGGATGCTAATCCCTACTCACCCCCAATCCTCATTGGATCCCAATCCCTACTCACACCCCCAATTCTCACTGAATCCCAATACCTACTCACAATCCCTGTCCTCACTGGATCCAAATCCTTACTCACTCCCAATCCTCACTGGAACCCAATCCCTACTCCCTGCAATCCTCACTGGATCCCAATTCCTTCTCACCCCAATCCTCACTTGATCCCAATCCCTACTCACCCCCAATCCTCACTGGATCCCAATCCCTACTCTTCCCCAATCCTCACTGGATCCCAATCCTTACTCACCCCAAATCCTCACTGGATCCTAGATTAGATTATTAGATTACATTACAGTGTGGAAACAGGCCCTTCGGCCCAACAAGTCCACACCGACCCGCCGAAGCGAAACCCACCCATACCCCTACATTTACCCCTTACCTAACACTACGGGCAATTTAGCATGGCCAATTCACCTGACCCTGCACATCTTTGGACTGTGGGAGGAAACCGGAGCACCCGGAGGAAACCCACGGAGACACGGGGAGAATGTGCAAACTCCACACAGTCAGTCGCCTGAGGCGGGAATTGAACCCGGGTCTCTAGCGCTGTGAGGCAGCAGTGTTAACCACTGTGCCACCGTGCCGCCCACAAATCCTAATCCCTATTTACCCCCAATCCTCACTAGATCTCAATCCCTACTCCCCATAATCCTCACTGGAACCCAATCCCTACTTAACCCAATCCTCACTGGATCGCAAATCCTACTCGCACCCAATTTTCACTGGATCCCTATCCCTACTCACCCCCAATCCTCATTGGATCCCAATCTCTACTCACCTCCAACCTCACTGAATACCAATCTCTACTCACACCCTCAGTCCTCACTAGATCGTGGTCCTTACTCACCCCTAATCCTCACTGGATCCCAATCCCTACTCAAACCCAATCCTCACTGGGCCCCAATCCCAACTAACTCCAGTCCTCACTGGATCTCAATCCCAACTCATCCGCAGTCCATATTGGATCTCAATCCCTACTCATTCCCAATCCTCACTGGATCTCAATCCCTACTGATTCCCAATCCTCACTGGATCCCAATCCCTACTCAAACCCAATCCTCACTGGGCCCTAATCCCTACTCCCCCAGTCCTCACTGGATCCCAATCCCTACTCACCCCAATCCACACTGGATTCCAATCCCTACTCAACCCCCTAATCCTCACTGGATCCCAATCCCTCCTCACCTCCAATTCTCACTGAATCCCAATCCATACTCAACCTCCCAATCCTCCCTGGATCCCATTCCCTCACCCC
>NC_057721.1:4677772-4721733 GCF_004010195.1 Chiloscyllium plagiosum | reverse complement strand
CCTACTCACCCCCAATCCTCACTGGACCCAATCCCTACTCCCCCCAATCATCACTCAGTCCCAATCCGTACTCACCCCCAATCCTTACTGGACCCCAATCCCAATGCACCCCCAATCCTCACTGGATCCCAATCCCTAGTCACCCTCAATCCTCACTGGATCTTAATTCTTTCTCAGCCTCGATCCTCACTGGATCCTAATCCCAATTCACCCTCAATCGTTGCTGGATCCTAATTGCTAATCCTACAGATTGCTAATCTGTAGTCACCCTTAATCCTCACAGAGTCTTATGTTGAATCCTCACAGCTTCCCATTCTCAATGCTATCAGGTTTGCTTTCTCAATCCAGTCAGGATCCCATTCCTCATCCTCAAAGGATCCCATCACCAACTCACTTCCGATCCTCTCAGAATCCCAATCCTCAAATGGTTATCATATTGCTTATGTCCAAATCCCGAATGCTCACAGGATTCCATTCCTCATTTACCACAATCCACGCAATTCCCATTCCTATTCCCAATCCTCACTTGATCCTATTCGGAATCCTCACAGAATTCCTTTCCCAATTATCACAGGATCCTAATCTGAAATCACCCCATTCTTCACTGGATCCCAGTCATAATCGTGATAGGATTCCATTACCAATTCTCACAGGGTCTCACAACGTCCAACTACAAATTCTCATAGGATCTCAGCCCAACTAAATCCTCAGAGATTCCCATTGTCAATCCTCATTTCCAAACCACCCTCAACCCTCTCAGGTTCCCATTGCTAATTATCACAGGATCTCCTCTGAATCTTCACAGGATCCCATTTTGAGTTCACTGCCAATCATCACAGGAACTTATTCCCAATTTACCCAGCATCCTCACTCAGTTCATTCCCAATTTACTCAGGATCGCATTCCCAATGCACACTGAATCCTCAGGAGATCTCATTCCTAATCCTCACAGGATGACAGCATAAATCCTGTCAGAATCCTATTCCCTATCTCACATGTTCCCAATCCTCACAGAATCCAATTTATAATCCTCATAGGACCCCATTCCCAATCCACACTAAATCCCCATAATCCTCACAGGATTCCATTCCCAACCCTAACAGAAACCTCTCCTGAATCCTCATGGGTTCCCATTCCCAACCCAAACAGGATCTCATTCTGAAACTTCGCAAGGTCCCATTCCCACTTCTCACAGTATCCCATTCCTAATCCACTCTCAGAATCTAATGTAGGAAAATGTGAGGTTATGCACTGTGGCAGTGGGAATAGAGGAGCAAATATTATTTAAGTGGAGAATTCTCTACTCCAGAGGACTGTGGAAGCTCAGTCACGGAGCAGGTAGAAGACAGTGATCGATAAATTGTGAGATATGATGATAGTGTCGGAAGGAGGTGTTGAGACAGAAGTTCAGCTGTGATCTGGTTAAAGGGTGGTGCAAGCTTGAGGGGCTGAACAGCTTACTGCTGCTTCTTTCTCCTGTGTTCCATTCCTCAGCTTAAATATGTACTCCCTCCAGCAGCCGTATACCTTTACTGCACTGTGTGCAATATACAGGATGCAGAATGTACAGCTCCTTTAAACTGCAGCTTTCAAAACTGTGACTTGGATCACCACATTACAAAGACATCAGGTGCACTAAGGTGCTTTGAGTTCCATGTTTAATGGCAATGGAACAGGCTTGTGAGGCCAAATGGTCCACCCCTTTTGCCATGTCTGTGTCCTTTGACCAGGCAGCTTATTTAAAAATCTGATTACACTTTGGGACATTTTTCTCCATAAAAGATAAGATATAAGTGCTTGAGAATAATCAGCTCTTCCCATTCTAGTTATATATACATGATCAATTAACAACAAATAGGACTATATCTCCAATGAGATTAAATACTAACAATTGCATCTCAACTTTAAATCTAGACCAGGGTTTCTGAAGGATGATTTAAAAATGATCAATTTGTGAAGTGGGCAGCTAGCACTGTTGCCTCACAACGCCTGGCACCCAGCTTTGATTCCAGCCCTGTGTGGAGTTTGCACGTTCTCCCTGTGTCTGTGTGGGGTTCCTCCCACAGTCCAGAGATGTTCAGGTTAGGTGAGTTAACCTTGGGAAATGCAGGTTACAGGGATGGGATGTAAGGGTCAGTGTGGACTTGCTGGGCTGAATGGCCTGCTTCCACACTGTAGGGATCCTAAGTCTATATTCTATGCCATTGAATCAAACTGACTACAATTGAATCTGAACACGAACCTTTTTTGGAAATACAACCTATACAAAAATTGGCCATAATCACTTACATGTTTGACATAGACTAGACTGGTTATATATGAGCAATTCACGCATAAGGAACGAATTAACAATCTGTTGTCTTTGCTCAGGATAAAATACTGCTGATGTTGCGCTATATTAGGAGTTCTCTACCAAGAAATGCAGAAGGATAGAGTTTGGTATGTTGGAGTACTGCACTTGCAGCCAGGTGTTTATAGTTTGTGTTGCAGTGAGCACAAAGTTCAGATCAGTAACCAGCAGCAGCTGGCCGCAGTTCATTTGGAGATAACTTTGTGTAGTGTGTTGGGCTCATTGTGGTGTACTGGTACAGACAAGTTGTTTTCTTTGTGGGAGAGTGAGCCTGCTGTTTACAAAGGCCAATCTCGAATACAGTAATTACTGCTGCATGAATTTAAGTAAGTAGTAACCATGTACAAATCCAGAAATGGTAGGAACTGTTTATTTTTATTGTCAGTCCCTGGAATATGTGCATAGTTAGTTAGGCCAGTATTTATTACCTATCCATAATTGCACAGAGGGCAGATTTCCTTCCTTGAAGAGCATGAAAGAACCAGATGGGTTTCCTTTTTCTTCACTCACAGGATGTGGAGTCACTGGCAATGTATTTCCAAGTCAGGATGGTGAGTGGCTTGGAGGGAATTTGCACTTGATGGTGTTTCTGGTATGTCTGTTGCCCCTGAGCTTCTAGATGGAAGTAATCATGGGTTTGGAAGGTGCTGTCTGAGGATATTTGGTGAATTTCTATGGTGCACCATGTAGACTGTACATGCTGTTGCGACTGAGCGTTAGCAGTGGAGGGAATTGATACTTTACAACAATAAAGTTTTTTTTTACATGTTGACCATTAGGCTAGCTTTTAATTCCAGATTTTCATTCAATTTGAATTTCACCATCTGTCATGATGGGAGTTTGACCCATATTCCCAGAATATTAGCTGGGGTTTTAGGATTACTAGTGACGTTGCCACTATACTACCACCTCCTCTGTTTTGTTCAGAAAGATGATCTGAAAAATCAGTAACTTCAATTACCACTATTGAAGTAGACCAACGAATCTGTAACTTTTGTTAAATGCAGACTGACAAACTTGTCTCCATCTTTGAAGCTGAAGTCTTAAAAAGAGCATCTCAAAATTAAAACAGAATTGACCTCCAAGAATTTGTTGATGAAAGTGTTTTGATTCACTGTGATAGAGTGCAAAGACTGACTTAGGTTATTTATTATACACCTTCTCTTTGAATCGACTGAAATCCCTGTGTGTTGATTTGGTGACCATCTTGAAGGGTCAAGATTGAAGATGATGTAATTAAACAGTTGCAGTGGCAGTGATCTGTGCCACCTTCAAAACATAGTAAAACTATTTGCCAGGCGTCCTTCAGCAGCACTTCCCACACTCCCTTGCCTTTCCTAATAGAAGGACAAAGGCAGCTGACGCATTGGGAGCATCTTATCATTTGCTAAGGTTATTGGAAAGAAAACTTACACTAAAGCAGGGGATGATGGCAAATCAGATTCACATATTCCAAAAGCAGGAAGAAAGTAGGAAATTAAGGCCAGCTATTTTTAATAAATACTCAAGTTAATCAGGACAAATTAACACAGATTTCTCAAAGGCAAGGCATGCTTAATCAACCAAATAGAATTCTCTGTGGTTTCTATCTATTTGACAAGATACCAAATAAAATGGGGCTTCAATAACACAAATTAAATCTGACCCCAAGAGTTGGATTTGATCCTACTAGGTATCTAGTTCTTAATCTATAAACAATTAACATAGTCATAAAAAGGTGGTTTTGTTTTGTGTTTTTAGTGATGAGTGGCGTCATATTTTCGTTAGGACTGATTTGTCTTTCAAAATTTGCATGAGTCTATATTACACTCCGTGTGCTACATGACCTCACTCTGTGGCAAAAATAACTCTAGAAGTGAAAGTATAACATTCCCAACTGGATTCAGAGGAGGTCAGAGGGCAGAAAGTCAAAGAGTAAACATGTCGCACAGAGGTGGTGCGTGTATGGAATGAATTGCCAGAGGAAATGGCAGAGGTAGATACAATTACAACATTTAAAAGACATCTGGATGGGTATATGAACAGGAGGAGTCTGGAGGGAAACGGGCCAAATGCTGGCAAATGGGAATAGATTAATTTAGGATATCAGGTCAGCATGAATGAGTTGGACTGAAGGATCTGTTTCTGTGCTGTACATCTCTATGCAGCAAATGACCTTCTGCGGATGTACGGGATGGGAAACGACTGATTTAATCTGTATGGACAAATGATCTGGATTTGGGAATTGTGGCCCAGTTACAGACAGGACCCAAAAATGTCACTCGAATGTACTAGGCTATGAAGGATTTGTAAAGTCAGACGTTCTTTCAGTGGGGTTGAGAAGGTTGAGAGAGAGCTTGACGTTCATCGTCAGGTTAGGTCCCTGGATAAAGGTTCCCAAACGTGTTAGAGTTCTGGATGGGGTATATACCGAAATGGTTAGGCCCCCCCCCGCCTCAGATGAGGATGAACTGAACCCCTCCCCACTGCTCCCCACCCCCAACCCCTTCCTTGGTTGATTACAACAAGATCAATTTAAAAATGCTCCAGTCCCACATGGATACTTTGTCCCAGTCCAAATGTATTTATGTCTTATGAGGAGCCAATTTAATCTAGCTTTCTTGAGCTAAAGACAAAGTGAATTTTTTACTTAACTGAAACATGCAGAGAGGTAATAAAACACGAAACACTTGCATACATATTAGAAATAAGAAAATCCAAAAGGTTTTTAAAAAATACAAAAAGCTCTGTGGCTTGTCCATGAGAATTAGATTGTGAACATTTTGGCAAAGATGTCAGATGATTCAGGTAGCACTGAGTTTGATATTTGAGTAATTGTTAGAGATCCTTGTGTCTGTAATTAGCTGAAAGGGGTTTGCCAAAGTTTCCTTCAGCAAGGGCTGCACTGACCTGTTTTCAGCAGTTAGGGAGAGAGAGAGACAGACAGACAGTGACTTTATTTTTACCCGCATGCAGAGAGTTACCTAGTGGAAGTCTGTTGTGCCCTTTGGTATTCTGGAACTTAAAGACCAGATTAGCACAACAGCACTTTAGCATATGGAGATCCCGGCTTGCAATTGGTTTTTACTGTAGAGTAAAATATAAGCATGCCCTTCATTGATTGTCATAAAAACCATCCGGTTCACTAATGTCCTTTGGGGAGGGAAACCTTCTGTCGTTACCTGGTCTGGTTACCTGGTCCAGACTCTCAGTAACATGGTTTACTCTCACTGCCCTCTGAAATGGCCTGGTGAGCCACTCGATTGAAGGGCAGTTAGGGAGAGGCAGCAAAAGCTGGTCTTGCCAGCGACGCCCACATCCTGAGAAACGTGAAGGGAGAAGCAGAACAGCAGTCACGTTATCTGTAGCAATCCTGCCCATATGTAGATGCGGCAAGTAGGGAAATGAGAGCCCACGCTGATCCCAAGTATGGGAGGTTGAAATCAGAAAGATCAGTTGGTGCTAAGGCTGACGTGGTCAATTTAAGAATTGGATGGTGGAGGAAAGTCAAACCCTCAGCGTCTGGCTGACATGAAAATGATACCAACTTGGAAGGGATGGGCTTCTGTCGTTAGAGCACATGCTCCAGCATGAGTCATTGCTTCGCAGGATAAAGGACAGAACCGGGGACTTCCATTTAAAACAAAAACATGGGCCGAGGAGAGGAATGTTTTGATTTTGATAAAAGCTGCCTGCATGACTGCAGCTTCATGTCGATGTGTGTAAGGTTCCTCTGTAGCTGGTCAAATCGGAAGGCATAACTGACTGAGGCACGTGGATGGACTGGGATGAGTGTGCAGGCAATGGAACCAGAGGAGGAGAAAAACAGGCACAGAGTAAACAAAAGCTGCAGAAACTGCCTTCATTGGAAACTGGCACCACTCCCAGGTCATAAAACAAGCAGGCAACGTTTTCATTTTTTTCCCAGATGTTTTATTACGCTTCCTGCACATAAATATGACATTCAAGGGTATGTGTTACAGCATGACACAACACTGAAAACATCAAACTGGTGTAAAGGCAGATGAGCAGCATCGGGTTAGGAAAGAACATCTGAAAATTCATGCATTGGTGGTAATGTCACTGGACTGGTGACCTAGACGTCTAGGAGGCATGAGTTCAAATCTCACCTTGGCAGCTGGTGAGATTTAGAATTAAATTAACAAAATTCTGGAAAGCAATGATACTTATAGCGACCATGAAGCTATTATTAATCATTCATAACAACCCTTCTAATCCACTAATCTCCTTTAAAATAGGCTGTCCTACCTGATCTGGCCTACATGTGACTCCAGACTCACAACAACTGCCCTCTAAAGTGACCTTGTAAGACTCTCTCAGATCAAGGACCGTTGCGGGATCAATGTTATCAGCAACACCCACTTCCCATGAAATAATGCATTTTAAAAATATATTGGAAAGTATATGATCCAGTAGTATTTATATAGGAGGAAATCTAGGGACGAGTACATACTGTGATCTAGTCATTTCAACATAGAGAAATGTAGTGACACTTCTATATAGGTTGATCTGCTAACATAAATAGTGGTCCAGCAGCATCTACGTGAGGATCTAGCGATGGTTAAAAAGGGAGTCATAGAGTCATACAGCATGGAAACAGTCCCTTCAGTCCAACTCTTACGTGCTAACCAAACATCCCAATCTGACTAGTCCCCATTTGCCAGTATTTAGCCCATGTCCCTCTAAACCCTTCCTATTCGTGTACCCATCCAGATACCTTTCCACCTCCACCACTTCCTCTGGCAGCTCATTCCATATACATACTACCCTCTGCGTGAAAACGTTACCCCTCCAGTTCCTTCTACATCGTTCCTCTCTTACCTTAAACCTATGCCCTCTACTTCTATACAACACCATCCTGGGAAAAAGACTTCCGCTATTTATCCTATCCATGCCCCTCATGATTTTATAAACCTCTATAAGGTCACCCCTCAGTCTCCGACTCTGCAGGGAAAACAGCCCCCGCCTGTTCACCCTCTCCCTGTAGCTCAAACCCTCCAACCCTGGTAACATCCTTGTAAATCTTTTCTGCACCCTCTCAAGTCTGGTATATTTGCAACACTTGAAAGGCACCTGGAAGAGTACACGAATAGGAAGGGTTTAGAGGGACATGGGCTAAATACTGGCAAATGGGACTAGGTCAGATTGGGATGTTTGGTTAGCACGTAAGAGTTGGACTGAAGGGACTGTTTCCATGCTGTCCCCGGGGTCCTTCAGTGTAGGCAGTAGTAGACTTCCCTGTAGGTATTGCTAGGTTACTCTCTGCAGATATAACTAGTCTTCCACCCGCTTTAAAGAGAATGAAAAGTCGCAGAAAATGTCATTAACTAGTTGCCCTTCTATAGGGAGGATCTTGTCAGACTTGAGAGGGTGCAGAAAAGATTTACAAGGATGTTACCAGGGTTGGAGGGTTTGAGCTACAGGGAGAGGGTGAACAGGCTGGGGCTGTTTTCCCTGCAGAGTCGGAGACTGAGGGGTGACCTTATAGAGGTTTATAAAATCATGAGGGACATGGATAGGATAAATAGCGGAAGTCTTTTTCCCAGGATGGTGTTGTATAGAAGTAGAGGGCATAGGTTTAAGGTAAGAGAGGAACGATGTAGAAGGAACTGGAGGGGTAACGTTTTCACGCAGAGGGTAGTATGTATATGGAATGAGCTGCCAGAGGAAGTGGTGGAGGTGGAAAGGTATCTGGATGGGTACAGGAATAGGAAGGGTTTAGAGGGATATGGGCTAAATGCTGGCAAATGGGCACTAGGTCACAAACCGAGGTTTTGAACTGATTTTGTTTATGTCTGATTGTTGATGAATGTATCTTTGTACTCCTGGGACAATGGTCGGAAATATAGAAACATTTTCTACTTCCAGTCTTCAATTCTCTGATTGAAAATGAACTCGGATTCAATTTATTTCATTCCCAAACATATCGTTTATTATTTCAGATTCCGCTGGATGGCCTTTGTTCCTAATCCCCATTCTGGCAAAGTGACAGGTGAATCAAATCTCCTCTTAATATATATATAAAGAAATGACGCAGGTGTTAGTTGCTGTTTGTCTTTTTTTTATTTTCTACTTGTTCTTTCATGTAGCAGTTAAATACAGCCAGCACCAGTTGTCTGAAAAAGGCAGCTGGAAGTTTCCGTTTTGGAGATGGCAGCCAACTCCAGATAACTTAACACTTCAGTTATTATCGGAACTGAGGGATAAATCAAACGGAATATTGTACGAGGGATTACGAGCACAGCAGACTATTGATGCTCTAGGCCAGATCAGTACTTAGGCCTGATTAGACATCAGAGCCAATGTTCCAGAGAAACAGTGAAATGGCGGTGCATATGTTTAGTTATTTTTGTACATTTTGCTTTTTGAGGGTATTAATTGTAATTGGTACGTTTTGTAAATGTAAAAGCGAAGACACGCACAATGTAAGGAATATGGATGAGGTGGGTGGTGAAAGCACTCTTACAATCAATGCCACACATTTATAAATGGTGCTGGAGATAAGGGGCTCCTGAAAACAGACATTTCCTGCTGTGGTTTGAATACAATGACTTGCAACATGTTCCAAGCTATAGCAGCAACTGCCATTTATTTTCAATTCCTGCGAGCTCCCTAATTTTCAGAAAGTGTTAAACAAGGCTACAATTGTCACTTAAATGCGCAAGTGGCCTCTTCTGTGGCCTGGTATCTTATTCCTGCCTGTGCCCCTTGACCTCTCCGTCTTTGACATGGTTGTTTATTTTAATTCGTCTTTGGGATATGGGCATCACTGCCTGGGCCAGCACCTATTGCCTATCCCTCAATGCACTTGAGAAGCTGGTGATGAGTTCCCAATGACATTGAAGGAATGGTGATATATTTCAAATCCAACATGGTGAGTGGTTTACAGGATTACTTGCAGACCCCATATCTGTCCTTGCCCTTCTAAGTGGTAAAGGTCTTGGGTTTGGAAAGAGTTGTAGAAGGAGTCTTGGTAAGTTCCTGTAGTGCAAATTGTAACGGTACCCACTGCTGCCACTGTGCGTTGGTGGTGGATGAAGTGATTGGTGAATGTGACCATGGGGTATCAAACAAGCTGTTATTAACAACACCATCAATTCTCCATTATATATCTCTGTAGGACTCCCATCTCTTGGTTATCTATTTCCTTGTGACTCCCACATACAAGTATTGCAATGCCATCTAGGCTGGTTGCCATCCTTTACAGTGTGCAAGCTTCAGTCTGTCCAAAACTCTGCTGCTTACGACGCTCCTATCAAGCCCTACATCTGTACACACATTGAATCACATTGGTTTCCATGAGATAAAGCACAGAGTCATGCTGATGTCCACTCTGCGTTTCTTTTTGTTCCTTTATTTTCCTCTTCTATTTTACTTTACCTACCTCCTTGAAGAAGAACACGGTTGCAGTCACAGCCTCGGTGGTCAGTGTGCCCAGCAGCACGGACTCGTGGAGGCTGGTGTGTGTTCCCAGTGGCTTCTGCATTGTTGAAGCGGTCCGAATGCTGACCTCTGGCTGCTGTGACTGAGCGTTTAGAGTTCCTGGCGGCGTCTGTGTGTCCAGCACAGATTCATGGAGGCCTCGGCGGAGGCAGGTTTGGACCCAGGATGAGACCTGGCAGCATCATCAGTGACTTACTTCTTAATACATTTCTCTATATTAAATTCTGTCTACCACTTACTTGCCTATTCTGTTTTGCCCTATCAAAGTCCTGTTAATATCAATCTCACTTTGCTAATCTTCCCATTCAGGTACCATTAGCACACTTTGAAATTTTACTCCGTATTTCAATATTTGATTTGGGTGTACATGAAATAAAAGAAAGTTGCCCAGTGCTGACCCTTGGGGAATGTCACTGCCCACCAGTCCCCAGTGTGAATACGAACCATTTATTGCAATCTGCTGTTGTCTGTTCTTTAGCCAACAATTTATCCAGCTGACACTGAGCCGCCTGTTCCATGAATTTGTTAGTTTGTAATTTTGTTAACCAGCCTTTAATGTGGCACTTTGTGAAAGATCCCAACTTTGTGCCTAATCTCCCATGCGGAGAAAGTGAGGTCTGCAGATGCTGGAGATGAGAACTGGAAATGTGTTGCTGGAAAAGCGCAGCAGGTCAGGCAGCATCCAGGGAACAGGAGAATCGACATTTCTGGCATAAGCCCTTCTTCAGGATTCCTGAAGAAGGGCTTATGCCCGAAACGTCGATTCTCCTGTTCCCTGGATGCTGCCTGACCTGCTGCGCTTTTCCAGCAACACATTTCCAGCTCTAATCTCCCATGCCCCCTGGTCCAGCCCTAGTTTTGAAGCCTCCACTGACTCCGCGAGTGTGGAAAGTGCAGTCAGGTTCCTCCTGATTTATTCTGAGAGGGCCTGTTCTTCAGAGCCAGCTTGAACAGAATGCCACATGTGCCAAACCGTGGTCTGTTAGAATGACTTTGGGGTCCTCATGACATAACACGGTGTATTCAATTAAAGTAGTAGCCAGTGAGAGAGAGCAGGAGCAGGGATGGTCAGTACTCCAAACTGTTTAACCTGACTGCCCTTTACTGCTGGGTAGGATGGGTTGAAACCTTTCTGAAGGAATTGACATTCTAAACAGCTCAGAACAGTTGGAAAGTTGATAGATTAATTAACAGAATCCCATTCACATAAGAGTCATTAGATACTTTCTGGGATGAGAGGATTGTCCCAAGGTGAGATTAAACTGGACCTGTATGCTCTAGAGTTTAGGCAAATAAGAATTGATTTCTGAATTGATGTGCATGAGTCTGAAGAGGCTTGATGAGGTGGACAATGAGAGGTTATTTATTCTGGTCAGTGTCAGGATAAGGAATCAATTACTTAGGACTGAGGTGAGTGAACATTTCTTCATTCGAGGGTTGTGAAACATTGGACTTCACTACCCAGAAGGTTGTGAGTGCTTGATCGTGTAATGTATTCAAGGCTGAGATTTACAGATTTTCGATGACTTGGAATCAAGGGGATGGACAGAGAATCATAGTTGAAGTCCAAGATCAGCCATGATCCTATCGATCGATGCCACTCACTGGTCATGCTATTGACTCCCTCCTACTCTCTCTTCGTATGTTTTCTGTGTGTATTTGCAGTCAAAAATGTGTTGGCTTTTTTAAGTCACTCATGCAATGTGGGCGTCACAGGCTGCACTAGTTTGTTTGAATTCATTCACTGGATGCGGTCATCACTGGCTAGGACAGCACTTATTACCCATCCCTAATTGCCTAGAGGGCATTTGAGAATCGACCGTATTGCTGTGGGTCTGGAGTCACGTGTAGGCCAGATCGGTAAGGATGGAAGTTTCTTTCCCTAAAGGATATTATTCACAAGGATTAGTCAGGATTCTAGCAAATTACAAGGTAGCCAGGAAGGAACTGAAGAATGGACTTAGGAGAGCTAAAAGGGGGCACGAAAAAGCCTTGGTGGGTAGGATTAAGGAAAACCCTAAGGCATTCTACACTTACGTGAGGAACAAGAGTATGGCCAGAGTGAGGGAAGGGCTGATCAGGGAATGTGGAGGGAACTTGCGCCTGGAGTTGGAGGAGGTGGGGAGAGCTTTAATGAATACTTTGCTTCAGTAATCACTCCTGAGAGGGACCTTGTCATTTGTGAGGACAGCATGAAACAGGCCGACACACTCGAACAGATTGATGTTAAGAAGGAAGATGTGCTGGAAATTTTGAAAAACATGAGGGTAGATAAGCCCCCTGGGCCAGACAGGATATACCCAAAGTTACTATAGGAAGTGAGGGAAGAGATTGCTGCGCCTTTGGCGATGATCTTTGCATCCTCACTGTCCACTGGAGTACTGCTAGATGATTGGAGGGTGGCAAATGTTATTCCCTTATCCAAGAAATGGAATAGGGATGACCCTGCGAATTACAGACCAGTCAGTCTTATGTCAGTTACAGGCAAATTATTGAAGAGGATTCTCATGGACAGGATTAATGATAATTTGGAAAAGCATAGCTTGATTAGAGATAATCGGCATGGCTTTGTCAGGGGCAGGTCATGCCTCATAAGTCTTATTGAATTCTTTTGAGCATGTGATAAAACACATTGATGAAGGTAGAGCAGTGGATGAGATGTATATGGATTTTAGCAAGGAGTTTAATAAGGTTCCCTTTGGTAGGCTCATTTGGAAAGTAAAGAGGCATGGGATACAGGGAAACCTGTCTGGATACAGAATTGGCTGGCCCATAGAAGACAGAGGATGGTAGTTGATGGAAAGTATTTAGCCTGGAGCTCGGTGACCAGTGGTGTTACGCAGGGATATGTTCTGGGACCTCTGCTCTTTGTGATTTTTATAAACAACTTGGATGAGGAAGTGGAAGGGTGGGTTAGTAAGTTTGCCGATGACATGAAGGTTGCTGGAGTTGTGGATAGTATGACGGGCTGTTGTAGGTTGCAACAGGACATTGGCAGGATGCAGAACTGGGCTGAGAAGTGGCAGATGGAGTTCAACCTGGAAAAGTGTGGAGTCATTCACTTTGGAAGGTCGAATTTGAATGCAGAATACAGGGTTAAAGGCAGGATTCTTGGCAGTGTAGAAGAACAGAGGGATATTGGGGTCCACCTCCATATATCCCTCAAAGTTACCACCCAAGTTGATAGTGTTGGTAAGAAAGCATATGGCTTTCATTAGCAGAGGGATTGAGTTTAAGGGCCACTAGGTTATGCTGCAGCTCTGTAAAGCCCTAGTTAGACCACGCTTGGAATATTGTGTTCCATTCTGGTCGCCTCAGGACATGGAAGGATGTGGAAGCTTTAGAGAGGGTACAGAGGAGATTTACCAGGATGCTGCCTGGACTGGAGGGCATATCTTATGAAGAAAAGTTGAGGGAGCTAGGGCTTTTCTCATTGGAGTGAAGAAGGATGAGAGGTGACTTGATAGAGGTGTACAAGATGATGAGAGGCATAGATAGAGTGGATAGGCAGAAACATTTTCCCAGAGTGGAAATGGCTATCATGAGAGGGCATAATTTGAAGGTGATTGGAGGAAGGTTTTGGGAGATGTCAGAGGTAGGTTCTTCACACGGAGAATGGTTGGTGTGTGAAATGCACTGCCAGCAGTGGTTGTAGAGTCAGATACATTAGGGACATTTAAGCGACTCTTGGATATGCACATGGAAGATAGTAAAATGAAGGGTATGTAGGTTAGTCTGATCGTAGAGTGGGATAAAAGGTTAGCACAACATTGAGGGCCGAAGGGCTTGTATTGTGCTGTACTGTTCTGATGTGTTTTTCCAACTATCAGTAATGATTTCAAAGAGTCATTGTTAGGACTCTTAATTCCAGTTTTTTATTGAATTAAAATTCCACCATCTGTCATGGCGGGATTCAAACTCTGATCTCTGGATTAACAGTCTAGTGATAATACCATGAGGCCATCTCCTCCCTGTTTGTTGCCCATCCCGAGATGCTCCTTGAGAAGGTTGTGATGAGCTGCCCTTGGGGAGGGAATTTCTCGGATTTTGACCCAGTGACATTGAAGGAATGGCAATATATTTTCAAGTCAGGATGGTGAGTGTCTTGGATGGGAAATTGCGGGTGGTAGTGTCCTATGTATCTACCACACTTGTCCTTCCAGATGAAGTGTTCATGGATTTGGATGGTGGTGTCTAAGGAGTTGGGGGGGGGCATTGCACTGCTGCCTCACTGCGTCAGGGACCCAGGTTCAATTCCAACCTCGGGCGACTCTTGTGTGGAGTTTACAAGTCCTCCCCGTCTCTGCGTGGGTTCCCACCGGGTGCTCTGATTTCCTCCCACAGTCCAAAGATGTGCAAGTTTGGGTGGATTGGCCATGTTAAATTGTCCCGTAGTGTTAAGGGATTTGTAGGTTAGGTGCATTGGGCATGCGAAATGCAGGGATGGGTCTGGGTGGGATGCTCATCAGAGAGTCATTGTGAACTTGTTGGGCTGAATGGCCCGTTTGCATACAGTGGGGATTCTATGAATTGCTGCAGTGCATTTGATTATACACTGCTCATGGGTGGTGGAAGGAGTGGCTGCTTGTGGATGTGGTGTCAATCAAGTGAGGCTGCTTTGTCCTGGATGGTGTACAGCTTCTTGAGTATTGTTGGAGCTGCACCCATCCAGGCAGGTGGGGAGTATTCCATCACACTCCTGACTTTTGCCTTGTAGGTGATGGACTGGCTTTGGGGAGTTAGCAGGTGAGTTACTCCCTGCAGTATTCCTAGCTTCTGATCTGGTCCTGGAGTCACCAGTATTTATATGTCTGATCCAGTTCAGTTTCTGGTCAGTGGTAACCCTGTGGACGTTGATAATGGGGGATTCAGCAATGAATGTTATGAGTCAATGATTTCATTCTTTTTTGTTGGAGGGGGTCATTGCCTGGCATGCGTGTGGTGTGAATGTAATTTGCCACTTTTCACACCTGGCTCTCCAGTTCTTCCAGCCCATTCTCTCAAAGGCGTGAGGTTTGCTGATCACACCAACACACTCAAAAAGAAGAAAAGGGTGTAAAATCAAAATTGAAAGAGACTCACTTTTCAAATACAACCTAACCAAAAGTAAGCAGACTTTGTTTAAAATGCGTTATTTAAGACATTTGATGCTGCTGAGAAATGGGTATAGAAGTGTATCTCCATCTGCTTTGTGTAGGCAGGGCTCAAGGCAGAAGATTGTACCAAGCAGTGTCCTTGTGACATCATCTCGCCTGTGTTCATGCAGTTATTGCACAACACGCCTGGCCCGCTGGCTGAAGCCACAAGGTCAAATTACTTGTATTGGCAAACTAATCTGTATTCAAAATAGCTTTCGTTGTAAAGTACAGGAAAACTTTTTTCTCTCTCTCTTTCTCCCTCCTATTCCCCTCCAAACCCCAGACACAGAACAAAAAGAAATGAGCTTTTAACTTAGTAAAACTGAGGCCAGGTTTATAAGACTGTTCAGCACCTGCAGTAATCCAGTCATAAATGATATGAAATGAATTTGGGTATCTTCTTGAAAATCAAGGGGTGAGTCTTATGTGTGCCTATCTGGGAAAGCATTTTGTTTTCCCCAAAGTATGTATAAATCCAACTGCCTTCCTCCTGTTTGCCTGAAGGTGTTCATCTCCTTTCCTACTGCTTAATTGGAACTTCACAGGATGTGGAAAGAAGCAAATGTGGATGCTGTAAATCCGAAACAAACACAGAGGATGCTGGAGAAACTGAGTAGGTCCAGCAGCGTCTGTGGAGAGAGAAACCGAGTTGACTTCTTCTAAACTCGCTCCATTTCTTCAAAACTCGCAGTGGCTGTGTTTCAGAAGTATTCCTTGAGCTATGAAGCATTCTGGGATGGCCCTTGGGTTTTGCATGACGCTAAACAAATACAAGTTTTTCCATTCCTTTTTCAGTGAACTCCAGTGCTACATTACCAGGGTAAAGTTATGAATTGAGGGAGGACATGTTTCAGGTGGGCATTGAAAATCCTTTTGACTAATCTTTGTCAATCATAGCCTTTGGCTTCATTGCGCAACGGTGCACACATTGGCCGGCTGACTGGTCCTGAGTGCAGTGGTCAAGGCTAGGTGTGTCACTTGCAGTATGCATGAAGCTGTACCTTTCAGCAAGTAGTGATTCCCACCTCTTTAATTCAACAGTTCACTGAATGAACTAAATGGGATCTCAGTAAATTGTGTGGTTTTCTATGTATGCTTTGTTCCGAAATGTTTCAGTGCAGCTTCCATTTACAGCCGCCTCTCTGAATTAATTTTGCACCATCAATGTAAGGGGCATCAATGCTTTGGAATGTAACCATTCCAATTTTCACACTGAGCCAGTCTTGTGCACTTGCACCTCAGATTTAGCCCTGGTTTCAGCTCCCTTAATGCAGTCCAAAACATGCTGTAACTCAGATGACAGGTGACTTCAGGATTGAAGATGCCCTGTTTCCTCTCTTTTTGGATGGGATCTGAGATGGGCTCCTGGGTCAAGTGTGTGTTCAGCAGACTTTGCTATTTGAGGGGTTCAGGGGATAGGTTATTGGAAGGTTTGGGAGCTCCCTCCTGACCCTGGATGTCTCCTTTCTGTTCCTGACAGAGTATGTCACATGTCCATTGTCACAACAATGAGCCTTCTCCATTTTGGGGGTAACACCAGCCAGGAGTTACCATGCATCCGTGGGGGATGTGTGATCGCCTCCAGGATCCTTTTGAGGATAATACTAAAGCATTTCCTGTGTCCCCCTGAGAGTTTCCTGCTGCAATGGAGTTGCCTCGGGGTTCTGGTTTCCGGTACAAGCACCTCATGTCCAGATTTGGAGTATTAGTGCAGGTTAGGTGAATTGGCCATGCTAAATTGCCCATAGTGTTCAGGGATGTGTAACTTAAGTGCATTAGTCAGGGGTAATTATAGAGTAATGGGTTTGGGTGGGAGACTCCTCGGAAGGTCGGTGTGAACTTGTTGGGCTAAAGGCCTTGTTTCCACACTGTAGGGATTCTATTGACCCCTCAACTGAAGGGAACAGCTGCTCTCTATAAACCCTGTCCATGCTCCTCATTTATCTTATACGCCTCTATCAAGTCTGCCCTCAACCTGCTCTGTGTTGAAAAATGTGGTGCTGGAAAAACACAGCAGGCCAGGCAGCATCCGAGGAGCAGTAGAATCAACGTTTCGGGCATAAACCCTTCTTCAGGAATGAGGCTGGTGTGCCAAGCGGTCTGAGATAAAAGGTAAGGGGAGGGAATTTGGGGGAGGGGCACTGGGAATATGAGGTGAAGGTGATAGGCCGGAGAGGGGGTGGGGGCGGAGAGGTCAGGAAGAAGATTGCAGGTCAAGAAGGCGGTGCTGAATCCGAGGGTTGGGACTGAGACAAGGTGGGGGGAGGGGAAATGAGGAAGCTGGAGAAATCTACATTCATCCCGTATGGTTGGAGGGTTCCTAGGCGGAAGATGAGGCGCTTTTCATCCAGGCGTCGTGTGGCCAGGATCTGGCGATGGAGGAGGCCAAGGACCTGCATGTCATTGGTGGAGTGGGAAGGGGAGCTAAAGTGTTCAGCCACGGGCGGTTGGGTTGGTTGGTGCGGGTGTCCCAGAGGTGTTCCCTGAAACGTTCCGCAAGTAGGCCGCCTGTCTCCCCAATGTAGAGGAGACCACATCGGGTGCAGCGGATACAGTAAATGATGTGTGTGGAGGTGCAGGTGAATTTGCGACAGTAACCTTCTCTGCTCCAACTTATCCAGCTGCTGTTAATAGCTGAAATGCTCATCTCCAGCAATATCCTGGTGAGGCTCCTCTGCACCCCCTCCAGTGCAATCACACCCTTCCTGTCGTGCGGTGACCAGGACTGCACTCTGTGCTTCAGCTGTGGCTTAACCAACGTTTGGTGAAGCTTCAACATTCCCTCCCTAATATGATAAAGGCCAGCATCCTGTTTGCTGCCTTAACTACCCTGTTAATTGTCATGCTATCTTTAGGGATCTGTGGACAAGTGGCCCAAGATCCCTGTGTTCCTCTGAGCTTCCTAGTGTATTACCATTCATTGACTATTCCTTACTTTGTTCCTTCTTCGAAAGTGCATCATCTCACATTTATCAGAGTTAACATCTACCTGCATTGATCTGACCAATCTATTCATATCCTTCCTGCTATCAACCACCCAACCCAAGTTCGCAAACGTGCTTATTATCCCTCTCACATTGTCATGGTGGCTCAGTGGTTAGCACTGCTGCCTCACAGCACCAGGGACCCGGGTTCAATTCCCACCTCAGGCAACTGTCTGTGTGGAGTTTGCACATTCTCCCCGTGTCTGCGTGGGTTTCCTCTGGGTGCTCCGGTTTCCTCCCACAATCCAAAGATGTGCAGGTTAGGTGAATTGGCCTTGCTAAATTGCCCGTAGTGTTAGGTGCAGGGGTAAATGTAAGGGAAAGGGTCTGGGTGGGTTGCTCTTCGGAGGGTTGGTGTGGACTTGTTGGGCTGAAGGGCCTGTTTCCACACTGTAGGAAATCCAAGAAATCTAAATCTATCTCATTTATGAATGTTACAAACAAGTTGCTGAGATAACTGTTCTTAATTAGTTGTAACTTGTTGGTTTACTGTTGAGTACTTTCCTGTGCCTGTTTTTCTTTAGCTCCTCTACAAACACATTGAGTTTTGGACACTTAGTTCATAGAATCAGTCTGAGTTTCACACTACCTACTTACCTGTGTGTAAATGCATATAAAAACAATGTAGTCATTGAGGCAGTTCAGAGAAGATCTACCAGAGTAATAATTGGAATGAGTGGAGTTGGACCGGCTAGGCTTGGACCTGCTAGTGTTTATAAAAGTAAGAGGCAACTTCATTAAAATTCACAAGATCCTGAGGCATGTTGACAAGGTGGGTGTAGAAAAGATATTTCCTCAGATGGGAGAATCTCGAACTTGGGGCCACTGTTTCGTAATCAAGGGCTTCCCGTTTTAAACAAAGACTAAGTGAAAATATTTCTGCAGTTTGAGAGTCTTTGGAATACGCCTCCTGAAAGGATGGTGAAAGCAGAGTCCTTGGATATTTTTAAGGCAAAGGTAAATTAATAGTAAGCAAAGGGTTGAAGGATGATCAGGTGGAAGCAGGAATGTGGGTTTGAGGTTACGGTCAGATCAACCATGATCTTATTGAAAAGATGGAGCAGGTTAGAGGGGCTGAGTGGCCTACTCCTGATCATATGTTCTTATGCCTGCTGAATTGAAAGGGAACAAGGTGATGAAAGCATTTGAGTTCCAAAATGACACTTCTCTAGCTGGTACAGAACTGAGCATGTAACCTGGGGCTGCCTGAGATTTTGTCACATTAACTGAGCAACTCGGACAACATTTTATTTATTTCTTTTTCTGTCCTTTTATCCTCTCTTCGATTCGAACTTTCAAGTAGTTCAGAAACCCCCCCTCACTGCACCAGACTGTGGATTGTACTTATTGCAATTTTCCAACAGTTTTAACAGTGACAGTTTGGAGTTTATTCAGTCAGGGTAAATGTAACACTAGGACTGAATTATTAAACCTGTCCATGCTGGTCCCTTCGCTCGGATGGAGGTAAAAACAATGACTGCAGATGCTGGAAACCAGATTCTGGATTCGAGTGGTGCTGGAAAAGCACAGCAGTTCAGGCAGCATCCGAGGAGCAGGGAAATCGACGTTTCGGGCAAAAGCCCTTCATCAGGAAAAAGCTCATTCCTGATGAAGGGCTTTTGCCCGAAATGTCGATTTCCCTGCCTTCGCTCAGATGTAACCCAGTGATCTGCTTTGAACATGTTGGTGAGTGCCTGTTACATCATAAGGCCATGAGACGAGAGCTGGCAGACAGACACTTAGAGACTGCTGCGTGGTCAGCAATTCCCAGACGAGAACTCCCCTTTCCCAGAGCTGGCCTCCACAGTGCTGGGCAGTGATTGCTAGAACAGAGCGGCGAGGGACTTGGCATCACAGTAAGATTCAGTGCCAATTATTTACTGAAAAGTATAAATGATCTCTTCAGAACCTCTTCAGAGAAGCTCTTCATGTGTATAAATGAATGAGAGCTGTTTAACATAAAATGAACTCTTCTTTATAAATATATAGTCACGCGGCAACATCGATAAATATTTAATGGTTCCACTAATGAATGTGGGTCGATATGATTCCATTATACAGCAGCTAAGTGACCTGTAGTATTTTGATTCATATCATCACTGCTGTGGTTTACACATGTTGATGTAACACTGCTGTGCTTTATTCCTGTGTGCGCTGTTAGCACATTAGTGTTAACATGTCAACAGACGCATTATGGAAATGTTAAGCATTTGTGCATACCCTTTGCTATGTTTACCCGCTCTTATGGATTTTGGGATCCTGTTCTGTTGCTAATGCAACAGTTGCAAGTTTTTAACTCTTATTCTCTTTGCATTGTTCTGGAACGCAAAGAGGCCATTTGGTCCATTGAGTTCATGCTATCTCTCTGAAGAGCATATCAGTTCAGTGCCTCTGCCCCACAGTAATCCTGTAGCTATGAAGATTTATTCTCCTCAAGTGTCCATCCAATTTCATTCCAAAATCATTGATGGGTTTTGTTTCTCTACCATACTACCCTCTCCACCCACAAAATTCAATGAATTCCAGAACATTATTACTGTTTTTAGATAAAATAGATCTTCCCCACACTCAGCATGTGTCTCACACCTAAATGTTAAACCAATCAATTAATAAGCACAGCTTTTCCTTGTCTCCCTTATCCAAACCTGTCACAATCCTATATACTGCCATGTAATTTCCCCTCAATCTCCTTTGCTCCCAGGAGAACAACCTTCTAAACTAACCTTGTAGCTAAAATCCTTCATCCCTGGGTCATTCTGGTGAACCTTCTCCACACCACCTTCTCAAAGACTCTCATATCCTTCCGAGCATGTGTTGATTAGAATTGGACAAGATACTCTAAATTTTGCCTAATCAGAGCTTTATGAAGGTTTAGCATAACTTCCTGGCTTTTTGACTCAATGTCTTTATTTGTTTGTTTATTGTCTGTCTGGCTCATTGATGGGATGTGGGTGTTGCTGGCTGGTCATCCTTAATTGCTTTTGACAAAGGGCTGCCTTCTTGAATCACTGCAGTCTGGAGGTAGATCCACGCTGCTTATGAATCCCCAAACCCCGGATGCATTGACCTGTTGTCCTGTCATCTTCATACAATTCTATGAACATGCATTCCTCACCTCCAAAACCCATCCCTCTGTCCATGCACATTCTTTAGAACTGTCGTTGCCTCTAAATCCATCACCTCACACTTCTTTATATGAAATCCCATCTACCGTTTGCCTATTCTGCTGGCCTGTCAATGTCCTGTTACAATTGATTTGTATCATTCTCCCTGTCGGTCTTCCCATATAGGTACCATCAGCACAATTAGCAAGTTTATTCTGTGTTCCAATATCCAAATACTTAAAAATATTGACCCAGCAGTGACCCTGGGGGAATGTCACTGCCTACCAGTCTCCAGTGTGAATAAGGACCATTTATCACCAACTTGCTGCTTTCTGTCCTTAAGCCAACAATTTACCCAGGCTGACGTGGTCTCCTGTTGCATGAGTCATAATGTTGCCTAACCAGCTGTTAGTGTGGCACTTTGTGAAAGATCCCAACTTTGTGCCTAATCTCCCATGCCCCCTGGTCCAGCCCTAGTTTTGAAGCCTCCACTGACTCCGCGAGTGTGGAAAGTGCAGTCAGGTTCCTCCTGATTTATTCTGAGAGGGCCTGTTCTTCAGAGCCAACTTGAACAGAATGCCACATGTGCCAAACTGTGTTCTGTTAGAATGCCATCAGGGTCCTCATGGCTTGACATGGCTTGATTTGAGTGTATTCAATTAAAATGGCTGCCAGTGAGCATCCCTAAAGTGTTTCCTATGACTCTCTGGGAGTTTCCGGCCTCAGCCAAGTTCCGAGTAAAGCAGTTGCCTTGGGACTCTGGTTTCAGGTCCACACGCTTCATGTCCTACCCAGACTTGGGTTAGTTAGGACTCCAGGGTGACACTTCCATGCCATCTATTCTTGTGTAATCCTGAACTATTTCAGCCTATTTGCGCTGAATTAGCTTAATTTCATTTCAAAGTCCCAGTACAGGTCATTCTGCTATAACCCGCATTTTGTTAATGCAAATTTGCTATAACATGATTAGTGAGCTGGGGACACTGTTTCTAAAGTGCGACGTTTTAAAGCTTATATTTGTTATAATGTAATTCTGGCCCCATTAATTTAAATGGTGCTGCTGTTACGCGATTTTCTTATAACACAGGATTGTGTGAGAATGGAACTACTGCGTTGTAGCAGAGCTGACTGTAACTCATTCCCTGTGAGTGTTTAGCTGGGAAGGGAATTGTCACACTGCCCATTCAATACCATGTCGTATTCATTTAAAGAAGCCACTGACATCTTTAGTTTGTGTCTAAGAGCCTGGTTATACTTATCATCAGACATCACTTGGACCTCTTTGTTAACCAAGTCAACAATTTTTCAGTATTGATTTAAAAGTTCATACTTTTTTATTCATTCATGCGATGTGGGGTCTCTGGCTAAGCCAATATTTATTGTCCAGAGGACAATTAAGAGTCAACCATGTTGCTGTGGGTCTGGAGTCACATGTAGGCCAGACCAGGTAAGGATGGCAGATTTCCTTCCCTAAAGCGCATTAGTGAACCAGATGGGTTTTACAACAATTGACAGAGGTTACAAGGACACAACTAGGTGAGCTTTTCATTCCAAACAATTGTTGGATTCTAATTTCTCTACCTGCCATGGTAGGACTTGAACCCAGGTCTCCTCAATAACCTTTGCTCCAGGACGAACAATCCCAGCTTCTCCAACCTGAGCTTGTCACTAACATTCCTGAACCCAATAACCATTCTGCTGAATCCTCACTGAAGCCCCTCAAGGACTCTCAAATTCTCCTTAGAATGTGCAGACCACATTGGATGCAATCCTTTGACAGGGGACACAGTTCAACAATAAAAGGTCTTCCCCTCAGATGTTAGTCTGTGGTTTTCTCTTCCCCAGAAAGCAGAGGGGACTGGGTTGTTGAATTTACTCAGGGGTGAGTTAGGTTTTTGATAAGATAAGGGCAACAAGTGCAGACAGGAAAGAGATGTTGAGACCACAACCAGATCTGCCATGACCTTAGTGAATGGCTGAACGGGCTCAAAGGGCTGAATGATCATGGCTGCCCCCTAGAGTCATATGTTCCATTGTAGTTGTGGCCTAACCAGAGCTTTATAAAACTTCAACGTAGCTTCCCTGTTTTGCATTTGATATTTCTATTTATAAAACCCAAAACTCCCATAAATTTAGGAAGGAGAGTGTGGGCTCAGTCACCCTGAGATTGCTCGATCAGCAAATTGCAGTCAAGGGAACAGGAGCCGTGAATGTACCTGTGAGGGCATCTCAGTGCTGATGGTGAGTGATGCAAAAGAGGAGCCTCATTGCTTGTGCTGGTAAACTACTGAACAAATGATCAAATAATTAAATGATTTCTTATTTAATAAAATAATTGAATATAGATTGTCTGGCAGATTAGCCCATGGTTTGTCCTTTCGCACAGTCGACTCTCTGGAATCATTGAATACAGACCTTCTATGCCTGCTGGCGGGTCAACACCAAATCCACAATAATTACATTTCCCATTCAGACTTCCTCATCATTTAATTATCCAATTTCCTCTTAAATTCTGTTAGTTCTACTCATTGCCTTAATTGTCTCTTGTAGTAAAATATTCCTTGTCATATAATAATTTGCTGCAAATAAACTATTTTGTCTCATTTCTGTTTTAATTCCTCAGTGACAATCCTGAGTCACCAAGCCCCCAAGTTATTGAATTGTCAACAACTGCAAACATTTTATTTCTAACCATCCCACCATCTTTCATATTGTAGAAATTTGTAATTTTTGACCATCGTTGTCTCTTATGAACCTTACCGGTCTCCTATCACTGTCTCTACCTTGTTTCTCCAGAGGTGACGAGCTACATATGAGGAATCTTCTAATGGAGGTGTCAGGCTTTCTATTGTACAAATTCCGCCCTTCAAGTCATGGTGTCACCTTACGGTCTACTGTCCCTCAGTTATTCCTGTCCCGCAGACAGCACGGTCAACTAAAGCTTGTGTTGAGCTGTTCCTCCAGCTTACAATTAGACACTTTACAACTTCCTGGACCCAATGTTGAGCTCAATAACTTCAGACCGTAAACTCTTTCCTACATGTTGACTCTTTTTTTCCCCCCCCTCAAGTACCTGTCTGTATGTTACCTTCCTATCTTTGCTTCAGTCAGAGCTGACATTCATTCTGCTATTGTCACCTATTCTGGTCCAATGCTTTGTGTCTTTTGTTCCACAATGTCCTTGATCTTTTATGATTTGGAGATGTTGGTGTTGGACTGGTGTGAAGTATTCTCTACAACCACCTGATGAAGGAGTGTTGCTCCAAAAGCTAGTGCTTCCAATTAAACCTGTTGGACTATAACCTGGTGTTGTGATTTTTAACCTTGACCTTTTAATCCCTCTCATCTTCCAACCTTGCTTTGACAACGACCATGCACTTTTGTTGGATTCCCCTCCGATTTCACACGCTTAATGTTTTGGGGAGAAACCTTCATCGGTGAGAGTGGAAATTGAAGAAGCACTGGACAGAATTGACCCTGGGCCCACAGAGGTGCCAGAGGACTGGAGAATTGCAGACATTTTGTTCAGGGCTGTCATGGCACATCTCTGGGGTAGGTGGAACTGGAACCGAAACCCCAACCCTCCTGATCCAGAGGTAGGGACATGACCCACTGTGCCTAGAGTCCCTCTATGAACCTAACAATCTTGTTCAAAACTCATTGGCAAGGGCACTCCCAGCAAATACAGACCAGTTTAACTTCAATGGTAGGAAACCTTTGGAAACAGGTATTTGGGATAAAATTAATGGTCAAATGTGGATTAAATATGGAGAGTCAGCATGGGTTGATTAAAGGCAAATTGTGTAATATCCTTTTCTGGAGTTATTTATTCTATTCAATCATGGGATGTGGGCATCATTGGCTGGTCAGCATTTATTGCCTGTCCCTAGTTGCCCCTTGAGAAGGTGGGGGTGAGCTGCCTTCTTGAACTGCTGCAGTCCATGTGCTGTAGGTAGACCCTCAATGCCCTTAGGGAGGGAATTCCCAGATTTTGGGCCGGTGGTGCTGAAGGAATGGCGATATATTTCCAAGTCAGGATGGTGAGTGGCTTGGAGGGGAACTTGCAGATGATGGTGATCCCATGTTTGGCTTCAATGAAGACGGCAAAGTTCTCATTCAGTGCCGCAAGGTGCATGCCCCCAAGGGGGAATAGTTCTAATTTCATTTAGTTAGCAATTACACCGTCCATGTGATTGGGTTACCATGTGCTGATTACAGCAAGGAATGGAAGATAGAGCAGGTTAGGGTACCACACCTTGGGAGGGATATGTTGGCCTTAGAGGGTGTACAACATAGGTTTATAGAACGATACTTGACTTCAGGGGTTAAGTGATGGGAAGAGATTACGCAAATTAGGCCTGTTTTAGAATTTAGAAGATTTAGGGGTGATCTGATGGAAGTCTTCAAGGATTTCAAGAGTAGGGGTCACATTTTTAAGGTGAGAGAAGAGAGATTTGCAAAAACATAGAAGGTGGTTCGTACCTGGGTTGAACATCTGAGGAAGTGATGGATGTGAGTACAATTACAACATTTAAAAGACATTTGGATAAATACATGAGTAGGAAAGGTTTGGAGGGATACTACCATTTCTTTCCCTCAGCATCCCTTTGTCAATAAATGAATGAGAGGAACTGACTGCTGCTGAAGTGTTACGTGGGGCCATCTGTATTTCTGCCATTTTACAGCACAGTGCGCCACACTGCAAAAACTAACCAGGTGCCCACAAACCACAGCACAACAGGAGAAGACAACAGCTTGGAAACTGGGGCACTCTCACCCGCAGGTGGTAGGAGGACTCCTCCGAGGTGTGGCAGCCTGAGGGCTATACGTGTGATGATGTTAGTGGGAAGGGAGCTCCAAGGAATGTAGAATAGAACATTACAGCACAGTGCAGGCCCTTCAGCCCTCGATGTTGCGCCGTCCTGTGAAACCAGTCTGAAGCCCATCTAACCTACACTATTCCATTCTCATCCATGTACCTAACAATGACCATTTAAATGCCTGTTAAGTTGGCAAGTCTATTACTGTTGCAGGCAGGGCATTCCACACCCCTACTACTCTGAGTAAAGAACCTACCTCTGACATCTGTCCTATATCTATCACCCCTTAATTTGAAGCTATGTCCCTCATGCTAACCATCACCATCCGAGGAAAAAGGCTTTGATTATCTTATATGTCTCAATTAAGTCATCTCTCTAATGAAAACAGCCTCAAGTCCCTCAGCCTTTCCTCACATGACCTTCCCCCCATACCAGGCAACATCCTGGTAAATCTCCTCTGAACCCTTTCCAAAGCTTCCACATCCTTCCTATGAATTGCTGACCAGAAGTGCACGCAATACTCCAAGTGCGGCCGCACCACAGTTTTGTACAGCTGCAGCGTGACCTCGTGGTTCTGAAACTCAATCCCTCTACCAATAAAAGCTAATGCACTCTATGCCTTCTTAATGACCCTATCAACCTGGATGGCAACTTTGAGGGATCAATGCACATGGACACCAAGATCTCTCTGCTCATCTACACTACCAAGAATCTTAGCATTCCTGTTACTCCTTCCAAAGTGAATCACCTTACACTTTTCTGCATTAAATTCCATTTACCACACCTCAGCCCAGCTCTGCAGCTTATCTATGTCCCTCTGTAACCTGCAACATCTTTTGGCACTATCCTGAACTGTATTGACCTTGGTGTCGTCTACAATGGGGAGTTAATTCTAATGGAAGAGTGTTGGGCAGGAGCAGCAGGTATACAGTACTATTGGCCAGGCACACTGTTCCACAGGTCAAAGACTGCAAAGGGTAGCTGACGATATCTTGGTGATCCATGTAATGACTCTCTCAGACTAAGAGGAAATTACACCAAGAGGGATTGAATCACAATGAATGGAGGCACGGATTAGGTTGGTAACTAATGTATGAGTGGCTAAAATGTGAGGACACAAATCTTGGACAGATCCCAAGTAATCTTGGTAAGTCTTCATTCCAGCAACGCAGAGTAGGAACATCAACAGTGCAGTGTTGCACTGAACACTTGAAGTTTCATAGGCCTGTGTAAACCAGTGGGTCTCCTGCGGCATTTCTGGCGTAAGATGAGATGAGACATGGTTTCCTCAATGGTGAAGGTAACCATACATTATTCTGTCGTCAAAGCTATTTCCTCATTTTTGGGGAGACAAACTCAATGTGAAGTTGCTGAGGGAGCTGTGAATCATCACCGCCCAGGGTTTAATGACCTGTTTCTGACCAGAACCAGAGTGGAACAATTGCATTTCCTTGTCTTTCTCATCTGTCAGCTCTGTTAAAGCGTAGTTAGCAGATGCTGACTGCTGTGATAATAAGGCACTTTGTCCATCGAGAACTTTCACTGCATTGTTTGAAATTGAATTTAGATTTCAGGAAGATGGTCAGCAGTGATTCGCATTGGAGCTAGAGATTTGCCTTTGAATAAATTTGCCTGGAACGTGGCAGAATGTACGTTGGCAAACGTTGTGTTAGATGCCAGCAGAACTTCTCTCACCTAGAAACAGAGAGTGCTGCAAATGCTCAGTCAATGGGACAGCATCTGTGGAGGAAGAATCACTGTTCCAGGTACATGAACTTCCATCAGATCTGGTATTCTCTGTCCACAGCTGCCTGCTGAGTTTATTTTCCAAGATTTTTCTGTTTTGATGTCAAATGTCCAGCATTTGCAGCATCCGGCTTTTTGATTAGACCTTTTTGAGTCATTGTTTTGCTTTTCAATCATAATTGTGAAACAAAAGCAGTTGGGAGGATAATGTTCCAAGGTCTGACAGATGTTGGATGTACCTTGGAGGATGCCTTGTCTTTATTCTAGGTGGATACGTAATGAGCCGACAATTTTCACTTTATCACACTGAATCTATCTTGGACTACACCAAACCTGAATCTGGAGCTCCGCTTTCAAAGTTAACGCAACACCTCAACTGTTCCAAGACCATCTCTGGAGGCTAGGCATGCTGCAAAGGTGAGGAACTCACCTCCTGACTCCCCAAAGCCTGTCCACCATCTATAAGGCAGTGTGATGGAATACTCCCCACTTGCCTCGATGGGTGCAGCTCCAACATCACTCAGGAAGCTTGACACCATTCAGGACAAGGCAGCCCACTTGTACGATACACACCCTCTGCCACCAATGCTCAATAGCAGCAGTGTGTACCATCTACAAGATGCATTGCAGAAATTCACCAAGGGTCCTTAGACAGCACTTTCCAAACCCATGACCACTTCCAGCTAGAAGGACAAGGGCAGCAGATGGATGGGAATACCATGACCTCCAAGTTGCCCTGCAAGCCACTCACCATCCTGACTTGGAAATATATCATTGTTCCTTCAGTGTTGCTGGCTCATGATCCTACCCTAAGGGTTGATCCACAGCACATGGACTGCAACAGTTCAATAAGACAGCACACCACCACCTTCTTCAGGCGCAAGTAGGGACGAGCAATAAATTATGGCCCAGCCAGTGACACCCATATCCCATAAATGATTTTCTTAGTTCCTGAACTTGATTTGTGCTGTACCTAATGCTTAATTGAAACTCAGTGAGTCTGCTTTCTGGAGATACAGCTGTAAACTGTTGGTGAGATTTCAGAGTTTCTCTGTTACCATGTTTTGTACTTTGCTGCACATGAAGCTGTCCTGGTGTCTTTGTAACTGCAGAATTTATCCTAAAGCTTTTTGGGAGATGGGCAGGGATGCTTGAGGCATTCACTGGCTCAGTGCAGTCAGATTTTGCAGCACAGTCAAATTAGGCAAAGTTTTTTGGTTTGTTTATTTGGCATCGTTATTGGAGAATGGCCCAGACCAGACAGACGGATTAGGACAATTCTAATTTAGATGAAGCAAGCGGGTCACACAATAAATATTCAGCATGAACATAAAACCTCATTGTAAAATAGCCTTGCCTAAATAACTGTGAAATGAAATGGTTACGATGCTTTGTGAAATCCTTAAGTTCCAAGTACACTGAACCGCTGGCCGAGAGCATTGCTTGGCTGTTGGCAAGCTGAGAAGTTAATGACCCTATTTAGTAAAGAGGTGTGTGTATGCCTCAGTACACACATTGCAGGGATCTCAGAAACTATTCATATAAACAATGAGGCCAAGAAGGGAGTTTACTGTGCTCCACGGAGATTGGTCTCAAAGTGGAAAATCAGTTGGAAACCCAGTGGGGATGATTCCTAGATGTGGTCCGGCCTGGGGGTGAGGGGTTGGGCAGTTGTTGGCATCTGTGCTCCCATTGCATTGGAAGAGAACTGACAACAAAGATCTCAATCACGATTCGTAGTGCCCAGGCCCCTGCCAGTCCGTCCACTACATTGAGCCCAGCAGCCTTTCAGAGACAGCCTCTTGGTAGTAGGTCACAATGACATCAGTGTCAGATTCTCCTGTGGAAGTCTGTATTGGAGAGATGCACTGTGCCTTCCACAAGGGATGTCGTCGTAGCTGAACACATGGAGGACCCTCATGGTTCTGGTGAGCACCTGCAGTTTAAGGTGGTGACTAGGTCTCCCTGTTACTCAGCAGTTCTCATCCCTCCCAGGGCCAGTCTTCCTTTCAGGATCCCCTCGTTGGGCCTTGGATTGGAAGTGGTCAAGGCCAGTGTTTCTGCTACTTTTTGTGAAACTTCACCCTAGGGAAGCATGACAAAACATTCACCTCTTGCTCCATTTCACTCTTGCCTCTCAACTATTCCTGTCCATCTCTGCTCATTGACATTGTAAATGCATTCCTTGCCTTTGTGTTATCCTTCAAAACTGGCATCATCCACTCCAAGGTCACTGCCCTGGCAATGTTCGGCTCTGTCAAATGACCATCCAACCCTCACAGTGCCGGGGACCCGGGTTCGATTCCAACCTCGGACAACTGTCTGTGTGGAGTTTGCACATTCTCCCCGTGTAAGTTTCTTTTGGATGCTCCGGTTTCCTCCCACAGTCCAAAGATGTGCAGGTTAGGTGAATTGGCCATGCTAAAATTGTTCATAGGGTTCAGGGATGTGTAGGTTAGGTGCATTATTCAGGGAAAATGTAGAGCAATAGAGCAGGGGAATGGCTCTGGGTGGGTTACTCTTTGGATGGGTCAGTGTGGACTTGTTGGGCCGAAGGGGCTGTTTCCACACTGTAGGGAATCTATGATTACTTTCAATATGAGTCCACTCATCACGAACAGGCCTGAATTTATTTTCCACAACTTTGAACACTTCTTTCAAATCCTGCCATAACTTCCTCTTGCAGGAAGGAGAACTCTCTTTCTGACTCCCCACAGTCCCTTATCCCTGGTGCCATTCTAATATATCTCTTCCATACTCTTGGCGTTTATGTTGTGAGCTCATTACACAACATTCAACTCCTGGCTCAAAATCCAGGAACAAAACTTCCAAAGACAAAAACACTGAGGTTTGCTGTGTGACCTTTGCTCCACATTTGTTGCTTTCCAAGGAAGGAGTGGTGTATAATCTTATATACTTCTACTCAATTATGTTTTATACAATATCTATTAGATGTAGCCTCATGACTACTTCCACTACTGTTTCAAGCATTATATCAGAGACAAACTATGAGCATAAATATAAATATATACAGCATAGAGGGGCTCAAAAAGCCAGGGACCAGAGTTCAATTCCAGCCTCTGGCGACTGTGTATGTGGAGTTTACACGTTCTCCCTGTTTCCTCCGGGTGCTCCAGTTTCCTCCCACAATCCAAAGATGGTTGGACCAAAAGGGCTGTTACCGTGCTATATCACTCTATGTGCATTGGCCATGCTAAATTATCCATTTTGTCTAGCGATGTGCAGGTTAGGTGGATTAGCCATGGGAAACACAGGGGTATAGGGGGTTGGGTCTGGGTGGGATGCTCTTTGGAGGGTCAGTGTGGATTCGATGGGCCGAATGGTCTGCTTTCATAGTGTAGGGATTCTTTGATTGAGAACTTGAAGCAGGCCATTGTTGTGCACCCTGTGCTATATGACTCTACAGCTTTTTATTGGAATGGTGCCCTTTTTTGAAAATTACTATTGAATCTGTTCGCACCACATTGTCAGGCAGTGCATTTTCCAGATGATAAAAACCTGGTGTTGTAAGAAATTCATCCCATGTTCTTTTAGCATTCACCTATTTAATCTGCGACATCTATTCACAGAGTCTTCAAAACCATTCATTATTGAGAGTACCTTTATCCATCAGCTCTTAATCGCACCGGAACCCAGGAAAGCAACCCTGACCTCTCCAAATAATGAAGTCCCTCATCACTGGAACTGTTCAGGGAAATCTCTTCTATGGGTACAATGTGAAATGATGCAACGTTGGAATAACAAAAACAAGAGAGGAAACATCTCAATCAATCAAAGGGTGTATTATAGTGAGTATAGACAGTGAGGCCATAAGTATTGGAGTGACTCACCTCGAGTTGGACATGTGTGTAGGGCAGGGTTACACGGAGACTCATTGAAAGTGAAAGTTGATGCTTACAGTAACTGGAAGCATAACTAGAAACCTTCACTGTTAGCCTAAATAACCACAGTTACTGTATATAGTAAAAACTGAGAAGCTTATAATTAATAGTGGCCTTGTATTTACTGTAAATGTGTAACATCTATTTTGAATCATTACTTTAGCAGGTGAAGCAAGAGCATTACTGTGCACAGTGACTAAGAGCATTGACACGGGAAAGAATTTGATGGAGCCGGGGAATAGATCACCAAACAACCGCTTAAAAAAAAGACCGAATGCAAATCGACGATAAACATTAACATTTCACAAGAATCAGAAAATGTAGACCTGAAACACAGTGTGGATGAAATTAATTGAAAATCTTCAGAGCAGGGTAAAAGGAGAATGCCACCCTGGGACAAAGCAAAGGGACAAAATGAGACTGGTCACGAGCAGCAATATCTAGGCCAGATCTCCCAGTATATTGCTTTATTATTCCATCTCAGGAGTGGAAGGAGCCATGTTTATTAATAATGTCTAGTTTCCTTCAGGAAGCAGTTATCGTCCTGTCAATCTTATCTGAGGCAGAATGGCTTGCCAGGGTTCTTCAAAAGGCAGCTGAAAAATGTGTTGCTGGAAAAGCGCAGCAGGTCAGGCAGCATCCAAGGAGCAGGAGAATCGACGTTTTGGACATAAGTCCTTCTTCAGGAATTTGATGGATTTCAGGCTTATGTCCGAAATGTCGATTCTCCTGTTCCTTTGATGCTGCCTGATCTGCTGCGCTTTTCCAGCAACACATTTTTCAGCTCTGATCTCCAGCATCTGCAGTCCTCACTTTCTCCTTCTTCAAAAGGCAGGAGACTTACTGGCCATAGAGGTAACGGGTGTCATAAAAATGCCCAGACTTAGGAATACAGCGGGTTCCAATCCTCGGGGAAAGGGGGGAATTGGCAAAAAATTGCAAGATAAAAATGGACATGAAATAAAATCAACAGCCCCGGGCGTAGACAAAACACTGGGATCTGGGGCGACCCTAAATGTCTGTCAATTGCAGCAAGATCCTATGAGAGCCAAAGGACTCTGTATGTGCACTCCCCAGGCCTGTCAGGTTTACACCATTTACAATGGCCATCAGTGAAAACAGGGGTGAGCCACAGGAAGAAGAAAGAAGCCATTGTGAGAACTATTTTCAACAAAATGGTTCAACGCACCTTAGTAAGTACATAGCCATTGGGTTTTTGATGAAAAGTCCATACCACATATTAAAGCCATTTCTACATATTAATGATATTAAAAGATAAGGGGGTGGAGTAGAAAAATGGTATTGATTTAGAAAAACCAATCTTGATCTAGTTGAATGACAGACCAGGCTCGATGGGCTGAATAGCCCGCTCCTGCGCAAGAGATTGTGAGTAAGTGTGAAGATTACCCTGTGTGAATATAAACTGGCAGATGAGGGGAGATTAATAATCCTTTCAAGGGAAAGAGAGAAGTGGATGCTACAGAGTCCTACAGATTGGAGGAGCTGGATTTTCACAACAGTGACTTAGTCCAAGGCTGTTATTAAGAGCTCGAGATTCAGAGTGTGCTTGATAGGACTGGCAGGTGGAAAAAAATAGCAGCTACTAGTTAGTTTGATGGCAGAAAAACATGGTGAGTAGTGCTGTATGTTGTGGTTCCAAACATGAATGGTCGATAGCTGGGAAAGAATGCTGCCACCAGTCCCCTTCACAAATAAACAATAACAACTTCAGTAAAAAACAAAAATCTGTAATAGGTTAGCTCCTGGTGGGGCACTTCAACAAAATGATCATAAAGTTGACCTGCTTACTAAAGAACAACAGAAATGTATCAAATTTAAATGGAAAATACCTTTTTTTGGAGGTAATCCTCCTTCCTGGACTTGTAAACAAACCTTTTAACAGGTTAGGGGAAAGTGAGCACTGCAGGTGCTGGAGATCAGAGTCGAGAGTGTGTTGCTGGAAAAGCACAGCAGGTCAGGCAGCATCCAAGGAGCAGGAGAATCAACATTTCTGGCATAAACCCTTCATCATTGTTGATGCAGTTGTAAGATGGAAGAATGCCTACTTAAAGTGGGCGGCACAGTGGTTAGCACTGCTGCCTGACAGCGCTAGAGACCCGGGTTCAATTCCCGCCTCAGGCGACTGTGTGGAGTTTGCACATTCCCCCCGTGTCTGTGTGGGTTTCCTCCGGGTGCTCCGGTTTCCTCCCACAAGTCCAAAGATGTGCAGGTTAGGTGAATTGACCATCTAAATTGCCTGTAGTGTTAGGTTAGGAGTATGGGTGAGGGGTGAGTCGGTGTGGACTTGTTGGGCCGAAGTGCCTGTTTCCACACCGTAAGAAATCTACTCAGTGAACAGTATTTAATTATCTCAGAGAAATGCTGAAGTGGTAACCAATTCCACGCTGATTACATCCAATGTTCACCCTTATTGGATTGGCTATTACTGTCCTGATAACCTTAAGGATGATATTGAATGCTCCTTCCCACCCCCAACACAACATCATGCCTTTTGGACACCTAAGAGTAGACACCAAGACAGGCAGTGGTTATAATGTGACATCAGTAAGGAGGACACAAAGAGCAGCTTGCTCACATATTCAGTTCAGGTGTGTGTTGTAGAAGCAAGGTCAGGAGCTGGAGCTGACACTGGACAGGTTCAGCCTGCTGCCAGCCACGGTCACAGAGATGCCCAAAGTGCCACTTTTCTGAAGGATGAAGTTCTGCTGCAGAGAGTAGAGTAGTCCAATGGCAGAAATAGCGCAGTGGCAGGGAAGAGAAAATCAACATGGCAGCTAGGCAGAAGCTCAGTGTCATCACTTGAAAATGAACGGTCACCCAATCAAAGACTGCAGTAGAAGCAGAATCAATCCACAGATTCAAGGAAGAAATAGATATATTTCTGATGAGAAGTGAGATAAAGGGCTATGGGGAGCACGCGGGAGAGTGGAGTTGAAACCAGGATTAGATTAGCCATGACCATGTTAAATGGCTGAGCAGGCTGGAAGGGCTGAATTCTGGATTAGTGGTGCTGGAAGAGCACAGCAGTTCAGGCAGCATCCAAGGAGCTTCGAAATCGACATTTCGGGCAAAAGCCCTTCATCAGGAAAATTGCCTACTCCTGCTCCTAATTCCTGTATTCCCATTTCACATGTCTTTTATTCCTGTCTTTGTGCCATTAATATCCAATTTTGTTTTGCATCATTATCACGTTTGTCATTTAATCTCACTTTCTCTTATGTTCTTTATCTCTAACCCCCCCTTCACTTTATTGAATGAACGTTTAATGCAGTTTCTCTCTCCACAGATGCTGGCTGACTTGCTCAGCTTCTTTAAAAAAATTAGTATTTTCTTCTTTTGTTTCAGATTTGCAGTAGACAATATTTTGGTTTTGGACAGACAAAGGGTCATGAGTTTGCGTACAGAAAGGCCTGGTGCATTAACAGATTGTCACAAAGTCTGCAGCTGATATTAAGGAGCACAGTGAGTCTAACACCAGGGGACTTTTTCCAATAGGTCCATTCTTTTTCGCGTGGAAGTGATTTAAGTGTCCATCAGAACACTCATTAGCCCAAACATGACAGAGTCCAGTGAGCAATAACTCAGCTTCCAGTACATGCCAAACAGACAGCACCCAATGTCTGAGCACCATAGCGTGATAATTTTAGGGGTTTGTGAACAGTTATTGAATGCAGGCAGTCAGCAAGTTTTTGTTAAGCAGCTGCAATTGTGATACATTAGTTAGATAAAGAATGTATGTAGTGACAATTGGAGATGTTCAATACTGCCAGAGGCCAAACAGAGAGTCAGTGCAGAATGTTTCAGTCTTGTTCAAGTGGAGGCAGACTCCTGCTCTCTAGCCAAGGTATGAGCTTTTGTACAGCAAGTAGAGGCTTCATCAATCCTGGGGCCCCAATGCTGAGGTATTAGGGAATGCTTCCTCACTCTTTCTCCTCTTCTGTGCTGCCTATCTGCCTGGTGAAGACTGCTCAATGAAGACTATTCTCTGGTGACCAGGGAGAACTAGCCATTTGGATACTGAACTGGCTTGAAGGTAGAAGACGGAGGGAGGTGGTGAAGGGTTGGTTTTCAGACTGGAGGCCAGTGACCAGTGGAGTGCCACAAGGGTCTGTGCTGGGTCCACTGCTTTTCACCAATTACATAAATGATTTGGATGTGAACATTGGAGGTATAGTTAATAAGTTTGCAGATGACACCAAAATTGGTGGTGTAGTAGACAGTGAAGAAGGTTACCTCAGAGTACAATGGGATCTTGATCAGATGGGCCGAGAAGTGGCAGATGGAATTTATTTAAGAAATGCTGCATTTTGAAAAATCAGAGTAGGACTTGTACACTTAATGGTAAGGTCCTGGGGGAGTGTTGCTGAACAAAGAGACCTTGGAGTGCAGGTTCATAGTTCCTTGGAAGTGGAGGGCATAGGGTGAGGGGGGACAAATTTAAAAAAGGACCTAAAGGGGCAACTTTTTCACACTGAGGGTGGTGCATGTATGGAATGCACTATCAGAGGAAGTGGTAGATGCTGGTACAATTACAACATTTAAAAGATATCTGGATGGCTATATGAATAGGAAGGATTTAGAGGGATATGGGCTAAGTGCTGGAAAGTGGGACTAGGTTAGGATGTCTGGTTGGCATGGACAAGTTGGACTGAAGGGCCTGTTTCTGTGCTGTACATCTCTATGACTGTATGACCAGGTCTGCTTGATGATAACTCCCAGTAAAGAAATCCCCTCCACTCCATGGGCTTATTGTTACATCATATTTCTAGGGGTAGGATTTTTTTGCTAGTCAATTGGGGGAGGCGATGGCCTAGTGGTATTATTGCTGGACTGTTAATCCAGCGACCCAGCTAACGTTCTGGGGACCCGGGTTTAAATCGAGCCATGACTGATGGTGGGATTTGAATTCAGTTAAAAAAAAAATCTGGAGTTGAGTCTAACTATGACCATGTAACCATTGTCAGAAAAACCTCTCATTCCCTTGACCCCAAAGCCTCTCCAGGAAGGCAACAGCCATCCTTACCTGGTCTAGCCTACATGATTCCAGATCCATGGCAACGTGGTTGACTCTTAATGTCCTCTGGGCCATTAGGGATGGACAATAAATGCGGTCCAGCCAGCTATACCCACATGCCATGAATTTATTTTTTAAAAATCTGCTTAAACTCTTTTGAGCCCACCTTCATCTGAGGAACAATTTATCAATCTTATACTTGAAGCCCACACACTGAATATAGTGTCAAACACACCCTATTAATTGGTGACGCGAGTTCAATGGGAATTGAGACCTGTCTTTTGGTAGTTATTTCCTTTGTTTTCATATGCTAGAATTTTGGCAAGTTCGTGACTGTTGAATGAAATCTGATGCTACCCTGTAAATACTAGGAAAATTCCATTCTTTTTAAAACAGAGAGCCTCATGTTGAAGAGAGCTCTACATGCTGCACAACAGCTTCTACACAGCTGAACTGATGCCTCAGGATACCTGAGCATAGAGGGGCTTTCCAGGATGTCTCAGCAATCTGTGCACCAACAGATTACAAGCTGAGGTGCCAGCACAGGGAAACAGCAGTAGCTTGGTGGATCATGAACCTGTTGAAATCAAAGCAGGTGAGTTGCCCCCTTTGCACCCCAATGAATACAGCCACCTTCAAAGAGCCAAGCCTCACCCCTGCTTTCAGCAATTTGTGCTGCATGATATCTGCTGTTTGTTTTCCCAGCAGTCACACTGCATTCCTAGAGAAAAACCAAATACTGCACTCATGTCTGAGAGTAACTGTTTGAAGGCCAGACCTAGTCTTTCATCCCGATGTCCATTTTCTGTAGAGTTAAGCAATTTTACAGGACTCCAGAAAATACACATTTGTACAATCACAGCAAGTGCCAGCAGAAATCCATCAACTATTTTTAGAAGTAGTCTATGAAAAAAAAAAGTAGTCCACGATCCCTTTAAATAGCACTGATTTTATGGTCCTTCCAGCATCTGATTGCTAAATGTTAAACAGCCAATTAAGAGGGATCATGAGCTGAAGCTTCAAGTGTCAGGTCAGCATTACACACTGATTAACATCAGATCTGCATTTGTCAGGGGTGAATGTAGAGGAATGGGTTTGGGTGGGTTACTCTTCGGAGGGTCGGTGTGGACTTGTTGGGCTGAAGGGCCTGTTTCCACACTGGAGGGAATCTAATCTAAAAAAAATCCTTGGGAGTATTAATGATAAAAATCAAAGGGATTTAATAGTATTCACTAGCAAATATGAAAACTCTATCTGCACTTTCCAATAATGTTTAAACTGAAGGCCCATATGGATTTACAAACACAAGCTTTATCGATGGTTAACTTTAAACTTTGGTCACTGCTGTTGTTCAGCGCGATTAGCAGCCTTTGGCTGAGAATCATTTAATCTCTGATTTCCACTCTCTTTCCTGCCTTTTGACTGACTTAAAAACGATTATATTGCTAATATTATCCCTTTCGCTGACCTGAAACATTAACTCAGTTTCTGTCTCCAGAGATGGTGCCTAGCCCTATTCACAGCATTTGCTTTTTAATTTACATTCCTGCATCTGCAGGATTCTGCTTCCATGGGAGTCAACCAGATTTTTGTTCATCATTCTAGAAGTTTTATCCACGTGCCAGATATAAAACAAACATTGGTGCACAAGCATTTTTTTTTTAATGAAACAAAGTTGATTCAGTAGTGGTGTAACTGAACATTCACAAAGCTATGTGCAATCTCAAAATGTTGCCTCCAAACTGTAAAAATCATGTTGTGAATAGCTGCAACATGTTAAAGATCCATCGATTCTTTAAATTCCTTACAGCAAACTTTAGTTATGATGTACAGGTAAATGATAATTAAATATTTTTGACAGTATGCATCAAGTTAAACGGTGCCAAACCTACACTTTGAAAACATAGGAAGGTCACAGAGAGGCATAAAGTTGTCAAATCAAAACCTGACAAAATTGCAGCACCTCAACGAGTGGTTAACACATTCAGTTGAGCAAATCTTACCAGGTCCATCTCATCTGTCAATGGCCAATGAGAAGACAGTATAAAACTACAAACACCTTGGCTCCACGCACAAATAAATAGCTGCATTGTGACAGCAAAATGCTGAAAACAGTGACAGGACTATGCAAGTGGCAATTGTACTGTCACTCAGCCCTTTAAATTCGACTTCAATGTGTCAGCCTGCACAGTTTTAATCTAAGTAACATTTTCACCAAAACAAAATTGGACAGTCAGTGCCCAAGAAGGTATTGTCTAGATTCAGATGCATGGCTGGTGATGAATGCCAAATGATGTTCCTGCTCTGTTGTTTCAGACAATATGAATACATCTTGCCATAATTTGCAATAAAAAAATCAGTGTAAAGACACAGACAATTCAATCAATACTTGTTATTTACCAACTTGAGTTTATTGAAAGTTTCGAAGTTGTGCCGCAGTCGAGTATAACTGAATGTGTTACAACTGTTTCAGAACATGCATCAGAACATAAGCAACACTATCACTGTTAATGTGAAATCCATAGCAGGAATCAGAGCTTCTAACAGAGGTTTTGGGTCTGGAGTGCTTAATTATCAAAACACACTCTTTTTTTGTTGGTGTTACAAATGCTGTACTACTGGCAAGTACATTGTTGTTGAAGGTATTCAACAGCCAGTTAGAAGCAAACATATGTAGGCTGTTGAATCCATTGGTTCTGGATCCTAAGGAATCTAACCAGACCATTACAGCATAGATTTGACAGACCAATGGACCATTGAACCAACAGCTAAGGTCTTTGAAGCATCAAAAAGAATCAATTCCACTGGAGCCCATAGATTCTCATCTCTCAGTGCTTCCTCTGACCGAGAGACCACTTCTATCACTACAACTACTGTGTAGCATCTGCCACTACTTAGTGTTGATAGATATATGAAATGAGACCAGTGGACCACGTACTTTCTATAATTACCAGTTACGTACCATTTACTTACAAAAAAAATTATTTCAGCCCTGCTATGTCTTAGGACAGCATAATTGTTCACAAATGCCATTTCTGTTCAACAGCATAAAAAATGTCCAAATGTAATTGGATCAGTGAAACAGCAAGTTTTCAATCTGTACAACCTAATAGATACAGCTCTATATTACACAATACTTACACTACGTACACAATATACATTAGAGGACAATGTTTTGGATTGTCCAAACTTTTTAGAGTCACATCTAACTTGGAAAAAAAATCTACACCTCTCCAGCTCTTGGAAAAGCAGTGTAAACATAGCAATCTTGTCAATTTAAGGTCCAAGGTGACAGTTCTATAGTTCAAGTTAAATACTGTTCAGCTTTGCCTTCATACTCCCGTTTTGTCTTCATAACTCATTTAGAAATCAAAGTGGTCTACAGCAGTGTAAAGGAGGGCACGGCCCTCTCAGACTCTCCAGTCAGTATCTGATTGCCTCTGATCCACTTCTTCCTCAACCTTGTCAGGAAGCAGTTATATTGGTGCACACATACATATACACACATGCACACACAGATACAGGTGTGCTGAATGAAAGAAAACTGCATGCATTTTCACAGCATGAGCAATGATCGGTAACCAGCACTCAGATCTGCATGGCTGCTTTTCTTCTCCTGTGCATACAACCACTCTCTTTGAGAGGACAAGGCTTTCATTTCACACCCTCAAAGCAAACTCCTTTAGCCAAAGACGACTGTCTTAATACTGAAGAGAGTTTCTTTCTGAATTTATACAACTCTAGTTCCCATAACCAATTTGGAATTGTTGGTGTGCGATGAAATATTACATGATGATTGATATGACAGTTTATTTCTCTTCTCTGCAAAGCCTGATGGCTCCATTGGATTGTACAGCCAGGCCTTTAAGCTGATGATCCCCCATTTGGTGGTGTGGGTTGAGTAGATTGTCCTGATTGAGACACTGGTGGGGAACAGCCAGTTGTCTGCAGCTGTGCCTGAAACTGTGCTAACTGCTCAGGGCTAGCCAGAGTCTTCAGCAGATTGTTTTCTTGTTCCAACTGAGAGTTTCTCTCCACCAGTTCTTTGATCTGTTCCTTAAGGACCTCCACCTCCTCCCTGACAGCATACATCAAATGACTCTTCACAAGATCCTACAAAGCAAGCAAACATATTGAAGAGAATTATATCTAAATACTGAACATTTTTCAAAGCTTTCATATTTAATTTGTATAAAACAATAATAGTTTATTCAACTTTTTTGCTGCCTTTTTCATCTGATATTTTGTTTAGATGTTGTTAATACAATCCCACAGTATAGAAAAATCTGTGGGAAACCACAGAACTAGTTTTTCCATGGGGCTACCCTAATTGTGCTGAAGCACAAGCATTTATCTTAATCTAAGATCAATCTAATCTATACACCCCTCAATATACTGCTGTCCATGTGTTTGTCCCGCAGTCACTTAAATGTCCCTAACATATCTTACTCTACTACCACCACTGGCAGTGCATTCCACACACCCACTACTCTCTGCGTAAAGAACTTACCTCTGACATTCCCAGTTGCATTTGGATAAAACAAAGGAGACACAGGCCAACTTAAAAAAGCATACAAAATTGCACTGTCTTTAAAAAAAAATTCTAGATAAGAGTCTATCCTGCACTGCTTCATTAAGAGTGGGTGCACTCTGACTCAAGGTGTGATCACGAAATGAGCAATGTTTGCATAGGAATATAATATACATTCTGCATGCTTCATTTTGTACATTAATTCAGACTTCTCAATGTTTAAGTTAGTCTCTGATACAATGCCAAATGATAGACCTGCCATTTCAAAGGCCCATAGCTTAAAATTCACAAAGCACTTCCACCCTTCTGCAATCTGCACTTTGGAACAAATCCCTAGAAATACCTCAGACTGCACTCGTCCCTAAAATGCACTTTCTCAATTTCCTTTCCTCATGCTCTCTCCAAGCTTTATAGAACACACCTCTGCACCCTCAATACATGTTGAATTTTGCCACAATTCCCTTTCCTCCTTGCATTCCAATCTGCTAACAACCTCCTTACCTTCCTCACAAACTCTACCTTTGTAATCGATTGTCCTCATTCCAAAACTTCCATTCTATGCAAGTCCTTGAGCATGGTAAAATGTTTCAAATCTCTGCCCACTGTTTTACCCAGAACTTTGTGACTGAACTCACCCAATCTGGTTTGATTGTCCCATTGAAATAGCCTTCAAAGTCACCAATAACATTCCACATCACTGAAAATGAAGAATTAGCCTTCCTCACCTTTCACAACCAGTATAAAAGGCATTGATACAGGTGACCACCTCAACACCAATCACTACCTTGGTGCCCAACTGGATCAGAAGACAGCCCTTCCAACTCAAATTCTTTGATTCCACCAGACTTAAGCCTTCCCAACACCAGCCATCACTGCTCATGCCTCACTGCATCCTGTTGAAGCCCTCATTGATGCATTTACTGTCTATAGACCTGACAATTCCAGTATTCTGCTGGCTGACCTCCACAACCTTTGTAAAATTAACTTAGAACACAATTTTTCTGCCTGAATTCTGCACTAAGTTCCATTCACCCATCACCCTATACATGGCTGACATACCCTTGTACCTGCTGGACAAATACCTGGAAGAAGGAAATGGGGATGGGGTCTTATGAGGAACAAGGTTGGGCAGGCTAGGTTTCCATCCTCTGCAGTTTAGAAGAGTGAAAGGTAAGTTGACTGAAGTGTATATAATCCCAAGGGATCTTGTCGGGGTAGATGTGGAGAGGATGGTTTCTTTTATAGGAGAATCTAGAAGTCAGGGTCAATATTTAAAAATCGGGGTCACCAATTAAAATAGATTTTAGGACAAATTTCTCTCACTCAGAAGCTGAAGGGTCTTGGAACGCTCTGAAAAGATGATGGTAGCAGAGTCCTGAAATATGTTTAAGGCTTAAGTGGATACCAATTTTTATCGAGAAGGGGTTGAAACGTCATTGAGAGTAGACAGGATTGGCAGTTATAATCAGATGATTTTATTAAATAGCAGAGCAGTCTAAAAGGGCTAAACGTTTATTCCTGCTTTTAAATTAAAAGTTTGTTTCTTTCTTCTCATTCTTCACACCTGATCCCTCTCTATTTCTGTTATCTTCTAACCTCACAACTACTGGAATTCCAGTGTTCTTTCAATTTGGTACTAGCTTTTAATCTTTTGCATTGCCTTCAGCCAAGATCCAAAATTTCCTCCCCCTCTGCACCACATTCTCCTTCAAAATTACCAATGATTTAAGATGCACTCAAGTCTGTACTCATCTCATGATTTGCCAAAGCACCTAGAGATATTGTATTAAAAAGGTGCCATATAAATGAAGGGAATTGCTGTCAAATTCTGAGTGCTCAATGTGGACAGACACGGGCTGCATTCACACTGCACCTTTCTCACCTCCTTCCATCATCCGCCCCCCTCTCTCTCTCTCAATACATTCTCCCCTCCTGTAAAATATTCCTCTCTCTCTGCCTCTCCGCTCCTTCCGCTCTTGACAACTGCTGACGTCAGCGGGCCCGGAGGCCGCGCCACGTCACGGGCCGGCGGCCAATGGGAGCCGGAGTTATTTTTAGCCCAGGGTTTAAGGTTCTGAGATCGCCTGGCAACAGGCGGAAGAGCGAGCGGCAGCGGCAGTGAGCGGCCAGCGGCGCCGGCAGCGGGGAGCAGCGTGCACTCACTCAGCCAGGCTACCCACTGAACATGCAGCCCCCACACAATACCAGCGTCTACATTACAAAGGCCCAGATTGGGATTAGAAATCAAAAAAGGTTCAGGCTCAATCCCTCATGGTCACAAGTTTAAAACAAAAATCAAACGCACCGAGAATATTCTATTTACCCGCCCCCATAAAACAAAACCCGGCCACCATTACAAAAAAAAATTCCCCTGGGATGGTACTGAGTGTGTTTATTCCCAGCACAAACTGGTCATCAAATAATTCAGGTCGTGCTAGCCCATTAAAGCACACACAATTACAATCGCAGTGAATACGGATGGATTGTTTACCGGCAACACTGGCACTGAGAGGTGATTTACTGCAAGGGATCAATGCACGGCATTGCGCAAGCAAGAAAAACAATATTCCATCTGTTAGTGTCCCGGTCGCACGACCGAGGCATCAAATGAGTTTTTTTTCCGAGGGGAATTTTTAAAAATTCAATTTTCTTTGATGAATGAACGAGGGTTCACCATCTGTAGGTCAGCGAAGGGCTCCTGCACACAGAACAAGTGTCTTCACATTCACCTTGAACATCCATGTCATGAACAATGAGTAAATGTCTCTGTGCACAGAGGGTGAGGAGGAGAATTCCTGACACTCTACAGGATGCCCAGTCTGCATTGTTACGGCGAAAATCTCTGATTTGTTTTTCTGCCCCATCGCACGGTCGCACCGAGGAGTGCCTGACCCATTCCCTCCCTCCC
>NC_057721.1:4675219-4677272 GCF_004010195.1 Chiloscyllium plagiosum | reverse complement strand
ACAAGGTCTACCAGAATAGTGGCCATGAACAATTGGTAAAGTGGACAAAGAGTTGGGCACCCTGCTGTCAGCAGTCAGAAAGAAGTTGTCAGTAGCAGTCCACAAAAGAACCCAGAGAATGAATCAACAGCTTCAAATGAGAAATCAACAGCCATCTTGCAGGTAATGGACCAACTCTTTAAATTGCTCTGTGACGGGGTCTGTTAGCATAGCCAGTTGCTGCAGACAGTGAGTTTCTAACAGAGAAAAGGGGGGGGGGGCATGGGCTACCCACTACAACAGCAATATACATTTGCATATAGTGCCTGTAAAATAATAAAATGTTTGAAGGTGAAACTAAACAAATATGACACCAAGGAAATGGAGCAGATGACCAAAAGCTGGTGAAAGAGCTGGGTCTCAGCAGCACTTTAGAAGAGGAAAACGCAGTGGTGATTTTTAAGAGGACTTCCAGATCTTAGAACACAGGCATCTGAAAACAGAAGGTCAGAAAAAGGAGCAGAAATATCATGTTTTGCTAGAATATTATCAGTATCTGTAGCAGTATCCAGGGTCTCTAGTTGGAGTGAATCGAATTTGCTGAAGGCTGGTACCTGTGGTGCTGGGAACCTCAAGCAAAGGCCAAGATGAGTCATTCATTCGAAACATTTTATCTACCACCATTTATAACTAGATATAATAGGACTGCAGATCCATTACTAAACTCCATGTTACAACATTTAGTTGTCAACCCTTGTCAATCCTCCTTGTGACTTCCTCGAAAAATTTAATTACATCAATTTGACATAAGCTTTCCTAAAAACTATGCTGACCATCTCTGGTCAATCAATGTCACTCCAAACAACAGTCAATCTTATTGCTCAATATTGATTCCAGACATTTGCCCACAGTTGAGGTTGGACTGACTGGTCTGTAATTATTTGGCCTATTGAAATGTGGTACAAGCTTTGCTGATCTCCAATGTTCTGGTACCTTAGCTGCATCTAGTGAGGATTGGAAAATGATGTTCAAATCACTAGTTCCTCCCAATCTGTGGTGCTGAACATAACTGAGACTATAAGACCTCTCAGCTTTGTCAACATTTTCTGCTTTAATTTCAGACTGACTGCATTTTATAGCCATTTTTTCCAATCTCCCCATTGTTATTTGTGTGGATCTCACTCACGCCTTTCAGGTTTCCGAACAGGACATTCTTTTGTCCTTTCAAATCTCTCTGATATTGTGTTGATTATCAGTTCTATCATGTACTATAGCTACCAGGCATTCAATTCAATATCTCCTTTCCTCTGTTCATTGTGTCTTCCTCTTTCATTCTATCTTTTTCAACGTCACTAAGTTACTTCTTTTCCCTTACTACACAGCTCTGATGAAGGGCGCATACCAGAAATGTTGTCATCTGTCTTTCTCTTCATAAATAGAGTATTTCCGATGTATTAACACTTCTGTTTCATATTTGTAGCAATGCAGCTTCTTTCTCCTTTACATTAAGATTGATAATGTTGAATGTGGAGAGAAAAACAACAAGTGTCTTTAAAAATTTCAAGACATCCTAAATTATAAATGGTGGATTGTTATTGCAAGGGAATGTGGCTACAATTTGCACACAGAACTGCCTCACAAACAGCAAAAATATCAATGACCAGATGATTGGTGACAAAAACAGAAATTGCTGGAAAAGCTCAGCAGTTCTGGCAGCATCTATGGAGAGAAATCACCGTTAATGTTTCAAGCCCAGTGACCCTTCCTCAGAACTCATCGCAAAGAAATTTTTTTCATGCGGAAGATAGGCTGGGGAGAGCAAGATAAGGGAAATATTCTCTGAGTTTGTGTTTGGTCTCACCAGTGTAGAGAAGATGACATTGGGAGCATCAGAGGCACTAAGCTGGGTTGGAGGCGAGGCAGGTGAACCTCTGTTTCGCCTGGAAGGACTGTTTGGGGTCCTGGAGTGGAGGTGAGGGAGGTGGTGTGCCGGCAGGTTTTGCATCTTTTATGGTTCCAGGGAAGATACTGTTGGGGGGGGTTGGTGGGGACAGTGGCATGAACCAAGGAGTGA
>NC_057721.1:4649563-4673205 GCF_004010195.1 Chiloscyllium plagiosum | reverse complement strand
ATGTGTTTGTTGATGGAATTTGTGGATGAGCACATTAACTAGCCACGAAACGACACGACCAGCTTTCCCTAGTAGCCACACACGTAGACGACAATCAACATGAATTTGACTGGGACAACAGTACCATTCTAGGGCAAGCGAAACAAAGAACAGCCAGGGAATTCCTGGAAGCATGGCACTCATCCACAAACTCCATCAACAAACACATAGACTTGGACCCAATATACCGGCCACTACAGCGGACAGCTGAACCTGACAACCGGAAGCGGCAGGGACAGGCCACTATAAATGCCGGAGGAAACACCACAGAAGCGCTTCACAGGAGGCTCCCAAGCACTGAGGATGTCACCTAGACAGGGGATGAAACGTTTGCAACAAAAACTTCCAGCTCGGCGAACAGAACCACAGCAACGAGCACCTGAGCTACAAATCTTCTCACAAACTTTGAGTTAAAGTTCTAAATTGGAGGAAGGTCAATTTTGACGGTATTAGGCAAAAACTTTCAAAAGCTGATTGGGGGCAGATGTTCGAGGGTAAAGGGATGGCTGGAAAATGGGAAGCCTTCAGAAATGAGATAACCAGAGTCCAGAGAAAGTATATTCCTGTCAGGGTGAAAGGGAAGGCTGGTAGGTATAGGAAATGCTGGTTAACTAAAGAAATTGAGGGTTTGGTTAAGAAAAAGAAGAAGCATATGTCAGGTATAAACAGGATAGATCGAATGAATCCTTGAAAAAGTATTAAGGCAGTAGGAGAATACTTAAGAGGGAAATCAGGAGGGCAAAAAGGGACATGAGATAACTTTCGCAAATAGAGTTAAGGAGAATACAAAGGGTTTTTAACAAATACATTAAGAACAAAAGGGTAACTAGAAAGAGAATCGGGCCCCTCAAAGGTCAGCTAAGTGGCCTTTGTGTGGAGCCACAGAAGATGGGGAGATACTAAATGAGTATTTTGCATCAATGTTTACTGTGGAAAAGGACATGGAAGATGTAGAATTTAGGGAAATAGATGTTGACATCTTGAAAAGTGTCCATATTACAGAGGAAGAAGTGCTGGATACGCATATAAGTGGATAAATCCCCAGGACCTGATCAGGTGTACCCTAGAACTCTGTGGGCAGCTTGGGAAATGATTGCTGGGCCTCTTGCTGAGATATTTGTATGATCAATAGTCACAGGTGAGGTACCGGAAGACTGGAGGTTGGCTAACCTGGTGCTACTGTTTAAGAAGGGCGGTAAAGACAAGCCAGGGAACTATAGACTGGTGAGCCTGACGTCGGTGGTGGGCAAGTTGTTGGAGGGAATCCTGAGGGACAGGACTTACATGTAATTAGATGGGCAAGGACTGATTAAGGATAGTCAACATGGTTTTGTCCGTGGGAAATTGTGTCTCACAAACTTGATTGAGTTTTTTGAAGAAGTAACAAAGAGGATTGATGAGGGCAGAGTGGTAGATGTGATCTATATAGACTACAGGAAGGTGTTTGACAAAGTTCCCCATGGGAGACTGATTAGCAAGGTTAGATCTCATGGGATACATCGAGAACTAACTATTTTGATACAGAACTGGCTCAAAGTTAGAAGAAAGGTGGTGGTGGAGGGTTGTTTTTTAGACTGGAGGCCTGTGACCAGTGTAGTGCCACAAGGATCGGTGCTGGGTCCTCTACCTTTTGTCATTTACATAAATGATTTGGATGTGAACATAAGAGGTATAGTTAGTAAGTTTGTGGATGACTCCAAAATTGGAGGTGCAGTGGACAGCGAGGAGGCTTACCTTGGGTAAAACGGGATGTTGATCAGATGGGCCAGTGGGCTGAGGAGTGGCAGATAGAGTTTAATTCAGATAAATGTGAGGTGCTGCGTTCTGGGAAAGCAAATCTTAGCAGGACTTATACACTTAATGTAAGGTCCTAGGGAGTGTTACTGAACAAAGATACCTTGGTTCATAGCTCTTTGAAAGTAGAGTCACAGGTAGATAAGATAGTGAAGAAAGAGTTTGGTATGCATAACTTTATTGTTCAGAATATTGAGTGCAAGAGTTGGGAGGTCAAGTTGAGGCTGGACAGAACATGAATATTGCGTGTAATTCCGGTCTCCTTCCTATTGGAAAGATGTTGTGAAACTTGAAAGGGTTCAGAAAAGATTTACAAGGATGTTGCCAGGGTTGGAGGATTTGAGCTATAGGGAGAAGTTGAATAGGCTAGGGCTGTTTTCCCTGGAGTGTCAGAGGCTGAATGGTGACCTTATAGAGGTTTACAAAATCATGAGGGGCATGGATATGGTAAATAGACAAGGTCTTTTCCCTGGGGTGGAGAAGTCCAGAACTAGAGGGCATAGGTTTAGGGTGAGAGGGGAAAGATATAAAAGGTACCTAAGGGGCAACATTTTCACGTAGAGGGTGGTACGTCTGTGGAATGGGCTGCCAGATGAAGCGGTGGAGGCTAGTACAATTGCAACACTTAAAAGGCATCTGGGTGGATATATGAATAGAAAGGGCTTGGAAGGATATGGGCCTGGTGCTGGCAGGTGGGACTAGACTGGGTTGGGATATCTGGTCGGCATGAACGGGTTGGACCGAAGGGTCTGTTTCCGTGCTGAACGTCTCTATGACTCTGTATCTTCTGGGCTCAGTATCAAATTCAACAATTTTAGGACTTAAGGCACCTCTCCCAAGTCCTTATCCCTATTCCACACAACAGGCCTTGTTGTCACATGGTCTGCTATTACACACAACCCATTGTAATATTAATAGTCCCCATTATCAGCTATCCATTCTCCCAAGCTGATTGTTATCCAGTCCTGTCTCTGTCCAAGAGTTCTTCTCACTCTTTGGACACTATATCCACCTATTGTTTACTCCTTACCCCCTCCCACCCAAGCCTATCTTCAGCATAATAAAAACTATTTCCTAGCTACCATCACTTTCGAAGAAGGGTCACTGGATCTGAAATGTTAATTCTGATTTCTCTCCATATATGCTACCAGACCTGCTGAGCTTTTCCAGCAATTTCTGTTTTTGTTTCTGAATTCCAGAATCCACCGTTTTTATTTGGTTATAATCAGTGGTAGATTGAGAGGTAAATGCTCACTAGAATACCATCGCAGAGCCATTAAGACAGCCAAGGACCAAAACCGATCCAAACTAGAGACCCAGAAAGACACCCGGCGACTATGGCAAGGACTGAATGACATCACAGGTTCTAAAAAGAGACAGTGCAAGAAAGCAGACGATGACACATCCCTCCCAGATCATCTCAAAGCCTTCTATGCTTGCTTTGAGCAGAATTTCGGCGGAGAGGTAACACCTATTCTGACAAGTCCTGACGAACCTATCCCAACTGTCACTGCATTAGAGTCAGATCAGTTTTCCTTTGTGTGAATCCAAGGAACGTGATGGGATGAGACAGAGTACCAGGCCGAGCACTCAGAGCAGGCGCAGATCAACTGGCAGAGGTCTTCTCGGACATCTTCAACCTCTCCCTGCAGCAGGCCACTGGCCCTGCCTGTTTCCAGAGGGTCAACATCATCCCTGTGCCTAAGAAGGGTCATGCAGCATGTCTCAATGACGAGCACCCAGTGGCCCTAACCTCAGTGGTCATGAAGTGCTTTGAAAGGCTGGTCATGGCATTAACCAACTCCAGCCTCCCTACTACTCTTGACCCACTCCAATTTGCCTATCGGACCAACAGATCCATGTCAGATGCCATATCACTTGCCCTTCAGTCCTCCCTAGAACATCTCGACACCAAGAACAGCTACGTAAGAATCCAACTCATTGACTACAGTTCAGCCTTCAACACTATTATCCCCTCAAGACTGATTACTAAACTTCGTGATCTCAGACTAAGCCCCATTCTCTGTAAGTGGATCCTCAGTTTCCTGACCCACAGGCCACAATCAGTGAAGATTGGGGACAATATTTCATCCTCACTAACACTCAACACTGGAGCCCTTCAGCGGTGTGTACTCAGCCCCCTACTGTACTCACTATATACCCATGATTACGTCTCCAAATACCAGACTAATGCTACTTTCAAGTTCGCTGATGACACCACCATAGTCGGTCGAATCTCAGATAGCAATGAAACAGACTACAGATGGGAGATGGAAGACCGGGAAAAATGGTGCACTGAGAATATTGAATGGACTCACAAATTCTTAACAATCGCCTGTACCTGTGTTTTTGTTTTTGCTGCTGTTTACATATTATTTACTATCTATGCTACTTAACTCTGTGATCTGCCTGTATTGCTCACAAGACAAAGCTTTTCACTGTGCCTCGGTACACGTGATAATAAACTCAATGCAATTCAATTCGTCTGAATACTACATGAGTTCTAGAATAAAGATTGTATTAGAAAATAAATTATTTGACAAAAATCTCTTCACTTTTGAAGTGAAGAGAGCCCCTGTCAGATGCACTATTTGGAAAACACAGGAGTGCTGGACCTCATCCGCTGAATGATTTGACAAATGCTTTTGTGATATGAGATTTCCGTGTGTACTCATTCCTTTTTAGTCTGGTACACCTGGAGAAATGTATGCATTTCTGAGCTCAGTTCTAAGGGACCTTGGAGTGAATGTTGCACAGTTTTGTCAGAATGATAACTATACGTTAAGGATGAAGCTATGTAGAGAGATTGGACAAACTATAGTTTTATTCCCTGGAATTTAGAAAGTTGAGGTAATTTATTTGAAACATTTAAAATGTCAGGGGAAGCAGAATCATGACTATAGGTCGGAACTCCTTCCTGTTGACATTTTTAACATGTAATTAAAGTATGTGTTTTTTAAAAGAGTTCTGGTACAACCAAAAAGGGCTGCCGATGTAAATTATGTGGCTGTCAGAGAGAGAGAGAGAGTGAGTGAGAGAGATAAAACCATAGGAAGTTACACCTGAATATGTGGAAGGAATCTGAAACAATCGCCGTGCAAAGGGAAATAGGTAAGTCAAAACAGACTGGACTGTGATTTCTTGTGATTACAAAGATAACGAGGGGATGATGCTCCCTGCTTAACACAAGTCACACCCTGCAGACCACGTCCCAAACTACAGACACATTTTGTGATTTTCCTTTTGAGGAAGACACAAGGACAGGGATTAAACATCCAAATTTAACTCAACTGTAGAGTGCTAGTGGGACTGAGGTTTTTGGTGCATAGTGGGCTACAGTATCCAAGTGTACTAACTAGAGTTGGAGTATTTGCTTGTTGTGAAGGTCACAGAAAGTTGTTGGTTTAAGATTCATTTGTGAATTTGGTATAAAATCTACACTTAGGAATGTTATATTGTTATTTATTGTTATTTATTGGTTGAGGTTTCAAACCAAGTCCTTTTAACCACCTCATTAACGAATGTAAATGTTCCAATGGCATATTTTGAAGTAACGTAGGGCAGTTCTTTACAGTATCCAGACCCTTAGATAATCCTCAACCAACGATAGTCAAATAGACTATTTGGTCATTATTTCCTGCCATTTGTAGGACATTGCTATGCACATATTAGTAGTCACATAGAATTTCAACTGCATAAAGTACTTGTTGGGCTGTGAAGTACTTTGGAATGTCTTATGAAATGGCACAGCACAAATGTATGTTATCTGTGGCTCCATTTGACAGCACCTCTCCCTGAAGGTCAGGGGTTCAATTTCTACTCCAGGATTTTTCAGCACAAAAATCAGTACTGATACTCAAGTGCAGCACTGGGGAGAGTTGGATGGTCAAAGAATGTGATATTCAGATGCAATGTTAAACTACCTCACAAGTGGAAGCAAAACATTCCCACAGCATTGTTTCAAAGAACAGATTGTTCTTCCCGGCATCCAGGCTAATATTTACCATTCAATAACAGAACAAATTATGTGATCATTATCACACTGCTATTTGTGGGTTTTGCAGTGCTCAAACTGGTGGCATTTTTTTCCCTAAATTTCGAAAGTATTTAACTGGCTGTAGAGAGCTATGAAACACCCAGTGGTTGTGAAAAGTCTTATCATTGCAAGTTTTATTTCCTTGTAAAGTGCAAATGCTGGTTAAACCCACTCTCCATGGATGAACAAAGTATTTGGAGATTAAAGGAACTGAAACAATCAGTTTCAGAGAATAAACTTTCTGTTGTCCTCCAGAAAATCCACAGCAAAATAAAATTCAATAAATTAAGATTAAATCCAGAATGGTAATTGATACTAGTGAACACATCTCTTTAATTTAATTTAATTTCTAGATAGGCTGAAGTCTTAATAAAGAGAAAATCATCCATATTTTCATTCTTTGTCTTTATGATTTGGCTAGAAATATTCACCAATTGCCGACAGAGCCACTGATTCATTCTTTCAGTTCTGTTTCAATAACAGAGTGGTATTTATCCCTTTAAAATGGGAAATTTCAGTTCCTGCAACCTCTAAGTATTTTTATTGCTCACAATTAGTGGGGTTGGACTACTTTCCACATCTCTCAGGCTTTACTCCCATGACAGACTCTTGACTTTTTTCTCTCACTGTTGCTCATTGTGTTTGCATTTTGCGGATGCATGATTTGATCTCCATAGTGAAAAAATGCGGCACTGGAAAAGCACAGCTGATTGTGAGGAGCAGCAGAGTCAACTTTTCGAGCATAGGCTCTTCATCAGGAATGATCTACCATAGTCAGTCTGCATTTTGTGCTGTTAATTTTCTACATTTTAGTTCTTTGTCTAATTTACTTGTCATGAGTATCTCTTAGAAGATGTCCTCCTTAGGTTTGTGCGTTACACAGCATGTGTTGAGTTGTAAGAAGTGTAAGGTGTTGAAATGCTGAAATTAATTTTTGAACTTGCTGAGTAAATAGTAACTTGCGAGCAGACAATTTAGCGAAGACAAAATTGGGTAAATCTGGTAGTGGTGACAGAAACTTGGTAAGAATGGGAATTTGGTGCTGGACAGAAGGAAGTGCTCAATAATTTAAAACAAGTAAGTGAAATAACATAACAAGATTTTAATTAACTAGATCTATATTAAAATCAACTTTTGTGGACGATATCAACATTAATGGGGCCCAAATTGTATTAAATGAAAACTTGGATTATTTGAACAATCTAAACGATAAATAGGAGTAAGGGAATTAAATGGAAAGGGAAAGCTAAAAATATATATGTAAATAAACCATAAATAGATGGCACTGTGACAGCTGAGACCAATTCCCTCAAATTCCTGTGGATGTGGGAATTCCAAGACTTTTCACAAATCCTGAATAACACCTTGTGCAAAAAGTGCCTCCAGTGGTTCAAATACGAGCTCTGGGTGTCTTGTCTTGTGATGCTGCTTGAATTTGGAGGCATTTGGAGGTTGTGTTTCCTGTACCCCGCATCCCATGAAGTAGTTACTCTGAGCTTTAGAAACTTCAAAAGAATAGTAAATGAGTAGCTGGGTGGATAGGAAGGTGCCTTTGGGAGTGTGGCACTCAGTAATCCTTTGGGAGTGTGGCACTCATAAAAATTGTTTTCAATACTGGCTATTGGAGAGGGTGAAAATATCTCAGAATAGTGCAGCCTAGAATCCATGGTGCTGTGAGGTGATTACCTGCAACAGGTAGGCACAGCAAAATACAAAGATGCAATGCTGATAGGGGATTCAATACACAGTGGGGATTAAAAGACTCCCCTATGCTGCTTGACAATGACAACAAACACTTGTTGATCTTTAATATATCAATCATCTTAGTGTGCAAACTCATCAACTTCTCTAAAAAGCTGCTTCATCAAAGTCCTCAATTGCACTTCCTGTAACAGAACTTATACAAAACAATGTCTTTTGGAGAGTTGGCACCAAGGCCTGGGTAAGAAGTCATTGTCTCTGATTCTTCTCCTACTTCTGAGCCACCTTAGGCCCAAGTCTCCTAACTTTAACCTTCCTCTTTAAATCCTTAGGGTGCTTGGAATTGAGAACTATAATCACAGTGGGGTTGGACTGCTGTTTGTAGCAGTTTTACACAACTGCGTGCTTTGCTAGCACATATCAGAGTGTCAATCACATTGCTGTGGGTTTGAAATCCATTTAAATCAGACAGCTAAGGATGAAAGTTTTTTTCCTGAAAGAGATTTAATAATTCAGCTGCATTTTTATGGAAATCTAGTCATTTCAAAGTCATCATTTTTGATAGATTTTTCCAAGATTTATTTAAACAGTGAATTTAATTTTGCCAGTTGCTATGGTAGAATTTGAACTCTTGTCTACAGTTCAAAAGTCTAGATTACTAATCCAACAAAGGTTGGATTTTCATCCTTGAGGTGGTAGCAGGAATTGGGAAATTTACTGGCTTGTAAAAAATGCCTCTAAATGTATTATTTTTGTTCCAGGATGGTGGCTGTGCTTTGGAATCAGGCCTGCAACTGTTGGAAAGGATTGGGGAGCAGGAGCTGCCGGTGGACAGTGGGCTGTTTAAAAAGCTAGTCTCAGTGCTCTGGTACTTTGCCCCAGTTGTACAATTGGTTCTGCTATAACACACTTTTCTTCAATGTGAATTGGCTTTTACGTGATTGAAGAATATAGACCATTATTTGTAGAACGCGAACTTTCCTTACCTGCATTGGTATAATGCAATTCCGGTCCTATTGGTTTAAATGGTATTGCTATGATGTGATTTTCTTATAATGCAGGATTGCAAGGGATTGGAACTATTATACCAGAACAGACTGTAATGAAAACAATAAAAGAGAAAACAACTTTCACTGCTCCCACACATTCCCCATGCCTTCTCTATTGTAAATTTATGTCCCTCAGTCACCCGAATAGTCCTTTAATGCCTTCCATATGAACCAGTGTTGATTAAATAACTCAAAAGGCCTCACAAACTCCATGCCAATCTATGTTCCTCCTGCACTATCCCTGGCCCTTATATATTCCATGCCAATCCATGCCCCGCCATGCCCATCTATGGCAATTTAATGCCAATTATCCAACATATAGTCTCAAAAGAACCATTCGACTCAAATTGTAAATGCCATGTGTGAAAAAGCTTTTATAACTTCCTTAAAAAAAGTTATTTTATGACATATTCATAAAAATGCCAATGTTAAAGTTTAAATTGCCAAACTGAAAAGCACTTGACATCATTTTCTTTTGTGTAAATAAACACTGAGCAATTGAGAATTCAATCTTAGAGACAAAGTTTTCAATCAAGAAATGTTTACCTAGGTGCTTCAACATACTAATGGACAGCTGAGCTTGCCATGTAATCAGGTATTCTGCTTGTCTTCATCCTTCAGGGAAAAGAGAGAGTCAAACAGAAACAAGAGAGAAAAATAAAAACAAATAGAGAGAAAAATATACTGTTTGCATCATTCGAATTTGATTCCTTAAAAATGAATAAACTGAATTGTGAAAGTATACCCTAAAAGGTAACCAGACAAGAAAGCAGGATAGGAGAAAGGGAGGAATGAATTTCACTGAGTGTGAATAGACCTCTTGATTCGTGGCATCCACTTATAATAGGAGGGATGACGGAGTACTAAATACAATAGAGCCAAAAGAAGAATAAGTTTAAGGTTTGAAGATGTCACTCCAACAGGGTAGTGATAGGAGTGAAGGGATTGGAAAGAATGAGAATAGCTAGTGGAATTGTTAATGAGTAAGGAAAACACTGGGGATAAAAGAATGAAAAAAAATCTACAGATGATTAGAGGTATGAGTGAGCAGGCAGTTATTGAGGACAACATTTTCACTTCTTTGTTTGAAATAACTCTGCAGAGGCTGGTATCCCATCATCAAGTCACTCTTTATTTACACATGAATGGTCCTTGATTATAGTACAGATCGTTCTGGTATAACGTGTGTTTCATCAACATGAATTGGTTATAACGCAATTTATGTATTGTGGACTCTGTTTGGATAACACAAACTTTCTATTGAATGGGTATAGCAATTTTCTATGTCGCAATTTTCTACAGCGTCATTTCTATAGTTGTTTTCCACAGTGCGATTTTCTATAGCGCTAGGTTGCAGAGGAATGCAACTGTTGTATTATAGCAGTGTGATCTGTACTGCTTCATAGAGAGTCAGGCACCACAGAATCAGTATTTGACAATCTACAATTTTACGTCAGCTACAGGTCCCTGATTAGACCAGGTTAACAGCGCCAGTCAATGCATTCTATGAGGCTCAGTTGGTTACAATTATGACAAAGTTCACCCAAAATGCATCTCCTTTACTTGCTATTTTATATAACATAGTCCATACCTATCACTTGACATGCATAAGATGATGAGATGGATATAGATATAAAACAAGTAAGCAGAGACACAGGTAGTGAAGCAATGGAGAGAAGAAAGACAGGCAGATACATAAAAGGAAATTCAAACTGACATAAGACCAGACGGTTTGACAAATGTTTATTAAAATTGTAAACCATGTGTTCTTTAAATATTTTATTTGAAGACCAATAAAACTGAAATAAGAGGTCCTTACCCAAACACAATATTAGTAGTCTTTATTAAGTCAGCTTAAGGTTTATAAAATCTAATAACGTTTGCACAAAAGCATCAAAACATTGCTATCAGAACATTTTAAAGATCTGGTGCACTTAACAAAGTTAGGTTTTAACCAGCTTGCCAACAAATTCATTTTCATAATAATTTTCTGCTTTAATTTTAGAAACATTTCCGAACTGAAACTACACCATGCAATATTAATAACATATGCATTGATACACAGTGAAATTCCTCTATCCAAAAAGAAAACATAAACGATGTTAATATTTTTGTTAAAGTAACCAACAAAGGAGCTTTATTTGCTACAAACATTGCCTAGTATAACTTCTGTCATTTTGAACCTCATTCATAACACCAACTTTATTGTTTTAAACATATTAACAGTATTTATTGCTTGTATTTTATATGTTCAATACAGTAAAACTTCCAAATTTTCAGATGGGAGTTATTTATTCTGTAATTCCAAGACACTGTCTCAGGTGTGCTGCAGTTTTTTCCATCTGTTGTATGTCCCATGTCAACTGCCGTTTATTCGACTCAACTTTATTCAATTGACAATATAAACGTTTAAGTATGGCTTCACACCTTTTTTTCTGCACCTTAAGAAATTAAATGATTAATTTTTAGATTGATCCAAATCAAGAGCAATAATTAAACATGTATGCCTTCCAAACTCTTGAGAAATCTGTTTACAGATAAGTGACATATATATGAAGTACTGTGATAAAGTGCAGGAATAATTAGATCAAAGCAAGGGATTTAGAAAGAATTGGAACAAAGGTACAAATATGAGGAACAGGGGATGAGACACATGAGGGAAATAGATGAAGGATGGAAGAAAGTAACAGAGTGAGAAAAAGGGACCAGAGGCAAGGAGCAGGAGGGGCAAAGCCTGTGGCATGTAAAAAGTAAAGTAAGACAGGAGGTGGTAGAGACACAGCAGACAAAAAATGGAGTGGGGCAGGTTGAAGGGAAGGAGGGAGACAGAAAACAGAGCAAAAGGAAGAAATAGATGGAGTGAACAAAAGCCAGAAAGCATGGTGCGGAAGAAAAGAATTGGTAAGGAATGGTGTTGTAGCTGCCCTTGGCTGAATGTGATATAAATAGGCGGCTTGTGGTTTTTTAAAAAACTATAACAAAAAAGCTGAAGAAAATTGTATTTGATGTAGCATTTCACGTAGCTCAAATCATGGCCTTCACAGAGAATTCACAAAATGCCTTTGAGAATAACAGCAAACTCTGAGTAAGATGGAGCTAGAATATAGACAGTAAGTCTCCTCTTTTCTGATAAGGTTAGCTCAGATGGAAACCGTCAGATTCAAAATTACCTTTTTAATCTGAAATAGAAAGAAAAAGCTTGACCCACCTTAGATGAGGCCTTTTAAATAATTATAATTGCATATTAGAGTGGAAACATATATTTGCACAATAAGAGTGGTTTTAATATATTAGACACAGGGACATGTAATTAGATTTCTGTAGACAGTCAGTCTTGGATGCAGAGACTAGTTTTGATAAACCCCATTAGAAAACCTTGATAAAAAGCTTTGGTACTAGCTAGTTCGAACTTTGTTATTTAGTATAGATTAGAAGAAAAGCCTGAGCCTACACCAATCAAGATTTTTTAGGTTATTGTCACTACATATTAAATACACTTACATGAATATGTTACAACTTAAAATGCAACCAACCAACTAATATTAAAGAAATTCAACTGAATTTCCTTTCAAGAAATAGCAATAGGCAGTAGAGAGGAGCTTTCACTCCATGAGCAGGGAGACCGGAACAACAAAAAAGTATAAATAAGATAACCATGTAAAAGAGTACCAAGTGACAAATAACATAGCAAGAGGGGCAGAAACAATTAGGAAACAGGATAATTATGACATTGTGAGAATAAACAATCATTGCTTCACAATTGAACAGTCTAAAGAATACTGGAAGAAGGACAGAAAAAATTATAAGTCAAGGCTAAGAAAGAGATCATACCCAGTCGAACCTTAATGAATACAAATAAGATTCTTTTAATGACTTGTAAAGCTGTAAAAGTGATTGAATTTCATTCCTATAGATCAAATTTAAATAGATGCTATCTTATTTAGAAAAAGGTAGTATGAAAAGTTTTTAAAGTAATCATAACAAGGTTCAGCCTGGCATCAAACTTCAGTTTTAAACCATCTTGAAGTATGCCCATAGAAGAAGGTGCAAATGACAGAGAGACTGTGTTTATTTGACTTTTAAAACTCGTGGGAGAGGGGCGCCACTCCTGAAATTGGCAGCTTTGCCACAGAATTGTAATATTAGATGTAACTATGTACAACTTTATAAGTATCTTTCTATTAGAGCTATTACAAACTTTATAACAATTGGTAGAAATTAACCTCCCTTCAAATCTTCTGTCACAAGGTTAGCGAGGAATATAAATTGCAAGACAGAATTTGAAAAGTCCTTAGTAATCAGCAAGTATACAGTGCAGCTGGCAAAATCTGGGAAGGAACGTAATAGTCAGTATTGCAATAAGATGTATTGTAAGAGTCCATGAACAGGTGATGGGGGTATGGCAAACATCGCAAGATGATGGGAAGATCTCAGGTTGACCACAAAGTTGTCTAACATTGATTGTGTATTCACAGAATTGCATGTGTCATTAAAGGGGAGATGGCAAGCACCGATGTCAACATTGCATGTAACCATTGTGACATGGTATGTATAAATATCCTGTACTTTATTGGATAGGTAGAGTGTCCTAGAGACCTCTCCTGTGCTGCATTGGTAAGGAGCTTGGAGTAAAGATTGATTTGTGCTGCTGAACACACAACTCAAGACTCCTCTTTAAATAAACCTTTTCCAACAGATGGGGAAGTGGAAAAGGTGTGAAAAGGATAAAAGGTAGTGGAGGGAATGAAGGAATAGAAATGAGAGGTGGAGAAAGGATAAGAATAGGAGAAAGAAAAAAAGAGGGCAGACGGTGAGGAAGATAGTGAGGAGGGAATTAAATGAAAGCATGTGGAGAGGAGGGTTATAGATTGGTGGATGGTTGTAAGGAGTGTAAATGTGAAAGAACCTGGGAAAAAGGAGTAGAAAGGCAGTAGGAGTATACTTAAGAGAAAAATCAGAAGGGCAAAAAGAGGACATAGGATAGCTTTGGAAAATAGGGTTAAGGAGAATCCAAAGGGATTTTATAATTACATTAAGGACAAAAGGGTAACTAGGGAGAGAATAGGGCCCCTCAAAGATCAGCAAAGCAGCCTATGTGTGGAACTTCAGGAGATGGGGAAGATACTAAATGAGTATTTTGTATCAGTGTTTACTGTGAAGAGGGACATGGAAGACATAGAATGTGGGGAGATAGATGGTGACACCTTGCAAAATATCCACTTCCAGAGGAGATGGTGCTGGATATCTTAAAACGCAGACAGGTGGATAAATCCCCAGATCCTGGTCAGGTGTACCCCAGAACTTTGTGGGAGCTGGGGAAGTGATTGTTGAGCCCTTTGCTGAGATATCTGGGTCATTCACAGTCACAGATGAGGAGCCAGAACACTGGAGGTTGGCTTACACAATGCCACTATTTAAGAAAAGTGGTAAGGAAAAGTCACAGAACTCTAGACCGGTAAGCCTGACATCGGTGGTGGGCAAGTTGTTGGAGGGAATTCTGTGGACAGGATTTATGTGTATTTAGAAAGGCAAGGACTGATTAGGGATAGTCAACATGGCTTTGTATGTGCGAAATCATGTATCACTAACTTGACTAAATCTTTTGAAGAAGTAACAAAGAGGACTGATGAGGACAGAGCAGTAGATGTTATCTATATGAATTTCAGTAAGGCGTTTGACAAGGTTCCTCATGGTTGCCTAGTTAGCAAGGTTAGATTTCATGGAATACAGGGAGAACCAGTCACTTGGATACAAAACTGGATCGAAGGTAGAAGACAGTGGTTGGTGGTGGAGGGTTGCCCTTCAGACTGGAGGCCTGTGACTAGTGGTGTGCAACAAGGATCAGCGTTGGGTCCACTGCTTTTCATCATATATATAAATGATTTGTATGTGAACATAGAGGTATAGTTAGCAGGTTTGCGGATGACACCAAAATTGGAGGTGTAGTGGACAATGAAGGAGGTTACCTCAGAGTACAATAGGAACTTGATCAGATGGGCCAATGAGCTGAGGATGGCAGATGGAGTTTAATTTAGATAAACGTGAGGTACTACAGTTTGGAAAGGCAAATCAGAGCAGGACTTATAAACTTAATGGTAAGACCCTGGGGAATGTTGCTGAATAAAGAGACCTTGGAGTGCAGGTTCATAGTTCATTGAAAATGGAGTCGCAGATAGATAGGATAGTGAAGAAGTCATTTGATATGCTTTCCTATTTTGGTCAAAGCATGGAGTATATGAGTTGGGAGATCATGTTGTGGCTTTTGGAATATTGTGAGCAATTCTGCTGTCCTTCCTATCTGAAGGATGTTGTGAAACTTGAAAGGGTTCAGAAAAGATTCACAAGGGTGTTAGGAAAAAGTGAAGGGCTTATGCCTGAAAAGCTGATTCTCCTGCTTCTCGGATGCTGCCTGACCTGCTGTGCTTTTCCCGCACAGGGATCTAAGGGGCAACCTTTTCACACAGAGGGTGGTGCGTGTATGGTATGAGCTGCCAGAGGAAGTGGTGGAGGCTGGTTCAATTATAATATTTGAAAGCACCTGGTTGGGTATATGAATAGGCAGTGTTTAGAGAGATATGGGTGGATAGGTTAGGATGTCTGGTCAGCATGGATGAGTTCAACTGAAGGATCTGTTTACATGCTGTACATCTCTATGACTCTATGACTCAAAATAGGATGACAAGGTCACAGAGTCATATTCTGTAACTAAGGATTGTAGCTAGATATCTAAGATGGTGCTGTAAGTAGCAATGTATAAACTTTTCACTTTACTCATTTGAATACATGTGACAACGAAGCTAATTCAATTCAATTCAATTCATCGTATACTCTTTGAGCTGCGGGTCTAATTGCTTGGGACACCTCCACATCTGCACCAACAGTAACAGCCGTGCTATCCAATTTAATTTCCTGTACAATCTGCCTCACTCTTAACTCTCCCAAGAAAGCAGAAAGAATCAAGCCAGGTTGTGGGCTGTCTGGCATCAGGCTCCTCACCTGAGAGGAGAGCATCTTGACTCTGACCACCTCTGGTGGCTGACTGACTGTGTTCCAGTGTCCCTGGACTAATATCAGAATTTGCTTTTTTCAATGCACTGGGACCCCCTCAATGAAGGCTATCCTCTACAACTTTCCTGAGGCCTGCTGACCACCATGACAAACTTTCTGCCTTTGACTCAGAGCTTAAATGGCACACCTTGACAGAACTAACATGAGCCTAGTAGCTCTGGCTGAGGGGGCAGAGCACACAAAAGCAAGGCAGTTCAAGGCAGGGATGCTGGGAGTATCCAGGTAGGCACAGAGTAAGTGAGTGAAGAGCCTGCAGATACATGAGTTAGATGTGTTCCTGAGCACACAGCATCCTTGCTGCAGCATTACAATTACAGTTGCCAGTGCAGTCTAAGATGTAGCATTAAAACGCACAAGCATTCTCTATTGATTGTAGATGTGTTCATGAGGTTTGAGAGGCTGGCACACATCAAATGTCATTGCTTGTGGACCTGGGGTGCCTGTGGCAAATGGTGCCTGAGATATTGGAGCCCGGTGTCCAAGATAATGAACGCACTAGGTATGCACTCTGAATTCCATACTGAGATAACTTAATGTCCGGCTAGTTTGGTGCATTTGTAAGTGAGGATGCTAGTACTAATGAGACAAGTTAAAAGGCATTTACCAGGCAATAATCCCCTTTAAGTGGCAACTTGGTGTTGCTGAGGAAGAAATTCACCACATTACTTGTCAAATAATAGGAAGTAATGCAAAATGCTCCAGATATTGAGCTACATCTCAAAGTCTCGCATGATTATGCCAGAAATCTCACCATGACAATGCTATTTCAGACCCTTAAAAAATTCTGCCCATAATGTTTGGTTACATGGCCAATACTGCTAATACCGAACCAGAATGGTTTAGAAGACCAAAGTTAGCACTACACAATAGAAGATAGATTGTGGTTTTGCATACTTAGTCTGTAGATAGCTAGCCTCTTTAGCCTCTTTTGTGAAGCATTGATTAGATATACAAGAAATCTAGAGATCTATTGATTCTGTGTTTCGGGTGGACTTTGCATAATGGCAGATAGGGATTCCATACTGATATTTTGGATTGGCATGTCCATTCTTGGAGACATTCCCATTCATGTAACTGAAATAGAACTTTTTGGGGGCTTGAGATAGTCTATGGTCAATTAAGCAACGGGTTCCTCATACTTGGCAGCCATGTTAACAACTCATTGGTGTGTATTTTAAAATATAAAAGACACTTCCAGTTACAGGGTATGAAGCTGGGAATTTGGTGAGTGAGGGAATCCAATGAGGAGGGGAAAGAGGTCCTATGTTCATTTTAAAATTTTGTTTGCATCCACAAGAGTTGGGGTTAAAAATGGCATGAGCGACAACAAAGGGCTAGAGGGAGCTCATGTCTGTAAAATGCTCAACTGCATCTGGAGAAAAATAAAAAGCGACATCAAAATGAAGCAGGTAAATGATTAGTTGGTGAGTACTTTACCATTTTGCTCAGCTTTCTTTTAAAGCTCAGAAACTGTATTAGTATTTGTAAAATTATATTAATAAGCTTTACTCATTGTAATAAAACTTGAATGATAGAGTTTATTAATAAAAATAAATGATATCACAAAATAAAGATGGGCAAACAGCACGTGTGTTGTCGCCACAGCATGTTGCAGCTCCTGCATGCCACTGTAACTTAGGACAAATTTGTCTGTAATAAGTCTGTGCAGCTTGAGGAAGTTTGGCTCAGAGTTGAGTTGCAGGCAGAACTACAGACACTTCAATGCATCAGGGAGGGGGAAAAGTTACCAAGAATCTTCATTCCTGGAGATGGTCACACTGTTTAAGAGATAGTTTCTCCTTTGGTTAATAGAAGGAGGATGTGACTGCAAAGGATATGGGAACTCTGAAGGCTGGGGTGGAGATGCTTCAGCTTTTGCAATTGTTCAACGGGTTTGAGGTTCTTGCACTCCGTGTGGATAAAAACAGTGAGTGCACGGAGGGTAAGCAGACAGAGCATGATACCAAGCACAGGAAAACATTCAAGCAGGGGATTTAACATGAACATAGTAGTTGTAGCTGACCGCTTAGTCAAAAAAATAGACATGGTCCTCTGTAATCAAGAGTGAGAGTCCAGATGTCTGTGTTGCCTGCCTGGTGCCTGTGTTTGGGACATCCTAGCAGAGATATTTGTAACATCTCTGTTAGAAATAACCACAAGTGAGGTTTCACAAACTTGATTAATTTTTTTGAGAATGTAACTAAAAAGATACATAAGGGCAGAGCAGGAGACATTGTCTCCATGGACTCAGTAAAGCCTTTGACAAGGTTCCGCATGGTAGCCTGATTAGTAAAATTAAATCAAATGGGATTCGGGGACAGATTGCCAACTGGATACAAAATTGGCTTGATGGTAGGACATGGAGGGTAGTGGTAGAGATTATTTTTTGGATTAGACACTTGTGACCAGCGGTGTTCCGCAGGAATCATTGCTGGGTCTACTGTTGTTTGTCATTTATATTAACGATTTCGATGAGAAATTTTGGAGGTATGGTTGGCAAGTTTGCGGATGACACCAAGATTGACGGTATAGTCAAGAGTGAGAAAAGTTACAAAAGGCTCTTGATCACTTGGGAAAATGGGCTGAGAAGTGGCAGATGGAATTTCATTTCCATAAATGTGAGGTAATGCATTTTGATAAAACAAACAAGGGCAAGACTTATACAGTTAACGGTGGGGCCCTGGGTAGTGTTGTTGAACAGAGAGACCTAAGCGCTCGGTACATAATCTTTTGAAAATTGTGTCACAGTTAGACAGAGTGGTTATGAAGGTGTTTATCTTCAAGGAGAAAGTGAGGACTGCAGATGCTGGAGATCAGAGCTGAAAGTGTGTTGCTGGAAAAGCGCAGCAGGTCAGGCAGCATCCAAGGAACAGGAGAATCGACGTTTCGGGCATAAGCCCGAATTCCTGAAGAAGGGCTTATGCCCGAAACGTCGATTCTCCTGACCCTTGGATGCTGCCTGACCTGCTGCGCTTTTCCAGCAACACATTTTCAGCTATGAAGGTGTTTAGCACACTCGCCTTCATTGCTCAGACCATTGAGTATAGGAGCTGGGACATCATGTTGAGGTTATACAGGACATTGGTGAGGCCACTTTTGGGGTATTGCATTCAGTTCTGGTCGCCCTGCTTTAGGAAGGTTATTATTAAAATGGAAACGGTGCAGAAAAGATTTCCAACGATGTTATCAGGACTGAAGGATTTGAGTTATAAGGAGAGGCTGGATAGGCTGGGATGTTTTTCACAGGAATGTAGGAAATTGAGGGGTGACCTCATAGAAGTTTATAAAATAATGAAGGGCATAGACAAAGTGAATAGCGAACGTATTTTCCCTAAGGTTGGGGAGTTCAAAACTAGGGGGCATATTTTTAAGGTGAGAGGAGGAAGATTTAAAAGGGACCTGACGGACAACTTTTTCACAGAGAGGATGATTTGTATGCGGAATTAACTATCAATGTAAATGGTAGATGCAGGTAAAGTTACAACATTCAAAAGGCATTTGGACAGGTACATGAATAGGAAAGATGTACAGGGATATCAGCCAAACTCAGGCAAGTGGTACTAGTTTAGTTTGGGAAACTGAGTCGGATTGAAGGGTCTGTTTCTGTGCTATATGACTCTATTGGCACTAGGCTGGAGGGGAATGTACAGTTGGAAGGAACGATTCAGTACTCATGATTCAATGATGAGTAGATATCAATGAGTATAGGCAGAACTAGGAGGAGATTCTGCTGAGGGAGTATAAACAGCTATGGACTAAATTAAGAAAAGTAAAACCTCAGAGGCTTATTGAAAAATGAGCAAACAGGCAAAGAGTAAATATAACTGGAGAGTTTCAAGATTAGTGTGGGAGAAACAGATTTTGATTACTGGGCACGAGCACTAGTACTGGCAAAAAAGGGAGGCGGTATGTTGGGATGCTCTTCAGAATCATGTTGGGATCAGTTTTCTTGTGAATCATATAACTAGGGCAATAGTGAGGGCTTTAACCTAAGCAATGGAGTGAGGGACCAAGTTTTGGAAGACTTTATTAATTAAAAGGAGAAGGTAAAGCAACAGAGTTAGTTAGCAAAAAGGGAAGCGCCAAGGACCCGGGTTCGATTCCCACCTCGGATGACTGTCTGCGTGCAATTTGCACATTCTCCCCGTGTCTGCGTGGGTTTCCTCTGGGTGCTCCGGTTTCCTCCCACAGTCCAAAGATGTGCAGGTCAGGTGAATTGGCCATGCTAAATTGACCATGGTATTAAGTGCATTAGTCAGGGGTCAATATCGGGTAGGGGAATGGGTCTGGGTAGGTTACTCTTCAGAGGGTTGGTGTGGACCTGTTGAGCCAAAGGGCCTGTTTCCATACTGTAGGGAATCTAATCTAATCTAATCTATCTAAAATTTGACTAGATGGGTTAGAGTGTACAAAGAGAACGGTGTGACCGTAGATCAGGTGGGAGATTTCAAAAACAGCAAAATGACAGATGTGACAAGGTATTTGCACAGGGGCTGAATGGCCTAATCCTTTTCCAACTTGTATGTTTCATTTATATGACACACAGCTTTACATCCACTCTACTTCGAGACGAGATTCCTCTCTTGACCCAACCACCAGTGTGACTTAAAGAGACTAACAGCTGCATATAGGTTTATTGCTGGTTTATTTCTTCTGGTAGCTGCAGCAATTTTAGATACATGAACAAGGTGTTGAAGAAGGGATAAGGAAGAAGGGGAGAAAGATTCTTAGCAGGAGGGCAAAACTACAGGAGATATTTAGTGTGCTGATTTATTTGCAAGAACAGATTGCAGGAGTGTTGTGATGACTGGGAAGTCATTTATATAATGGTATTCTCAGACATGCTGGCAGTAGTTTAGGTTCAATGCAGCAAATTGAGAATACATGATAAGAGTCAGAGTGCAGCTACAGGTTGGAGTTGAGACCACTGACCTCAGAAACAGAGAATTGCTAGCATTTGGGAGAGTGGTGCAGTTGTAGTGTCCCTACCTCTGAGCTAGGTTCAAGTCCCACTGCTCCAGAGGTGTGTAATAACATCTCTGAACAGGTTGCTTAGAAAATATGTAATGAGCTTACATCATGATACTAAACCTTGACCAATCATATATAAGCACAGCAAGAGCTTCTGTTGACTTTGGCAATTTGCCTATTGACTTCTGCAGCTTTAAATAAGTTGGTGGTTAAGAAGTTAAAATGTATGGTCATTGTGACAGTACAGGAAAACAAAATCACATGGCCGTGTAGATTGTAGCCATTACTGTTAGATGTTGCGCAAGTCTATAGCAGCCTCTCTGAAAAAGTATACTTCCCCTGCGCTCAGCTCCTCACATAATTCCAGGCATGTGACTCAAGGACTATAATCACTATTGGCTGGGGAAACCCTGTGGGCAGTCCCCCTGTGCATAGTTCACTAAGAGATCCAAAGCCGAGTGCTCTTTCAGCTATGTTTATTTAACCAGACTACTGCCACCAGGATAGCATTGACTTCCAGCTCTGAACTTTCTCAGGATGTACCAGGAGAATGATGTTCAAAGAAGTAGTCTCCAAAGTTCCCTGTGAAAATGTAATCAATGTAAATGTGATGATTGGTACAGTAAGTAGATACCAACGATCTGAAATTTTACAGGGGATATCCTCTCTAAACGCCACTTCTTATCACTGTTTGAAAGCTGTTGCATCCACTATAATTGAATGGGTCTAGTCCTGCCCAGTACTTCCATTCTGACATGCTAATATGAAGTTTGGGTTTTGCTGCAGACTGCTGTTTGCTTCAGATAAATCCCTTGGTCACCCTTCAAATCTCTGTCCTAACATAGCGATGGGTAAGGAATAGTGGGAGTAGAGCGGTAAATTGATCACTGTGATTTTGAAGTCTTTCTTAACTCACTTCCAACAGCAGAGGGAAAACTTTTCTAATTAAAGGAATAAATCACACCGCCAATGTTTTTGTTAAAGTCTTTTACTTGGTAAAGTTATCTGCAACAAAATAAACTTTACATGGAAGGTGTGATCTCTAATAGTCATTGAGATGTACACCATGGAAACAGACTCTTCGTTCTAACTCGTCCATGCCGGCCAGATAGCCTAAGTCAATAGCCCCATTTGCCAGCATTTGGCCCATATCCCTCTAAACCTTTACTATTCATGTGCCCATCTAGATGCCTTTTAAATGTTGTAATTCTATCAGCCTCCAACGCTTCATTTGGCAGCTCATTCCATACACACACCACCCTCTGCATGAAAAAGTTATCCCTTAGGTACCTTTAAATCTTTCCTCTTTCACCTTAAACCTATGCCCTCTCGTTTGGACTCACTCACCCTGGGGAAAGGTCCTTGTCTATTTACCCTATCCTTGTCCCTTATGATTTTATAAACCTCTTTAAGGTCACCCTCACAACCTCTGATGCTCTAGGGAAAACAGCCCAGCCTACTCAGCTTCTCCCGGTAGCTCAAACCCTCCAACCGTGGCAACATCCTTGTAAATCTTTTCTGAACCTTTTGAAGTTTCACAATATCCTTCCTACAGCAGGGAGACCAAAATTGCATGCATTATTTCAAAAATGGCTGAACCAATGTCCAGTACAGTAGCAACATGACCTCCTAACTCCTGTGCTAAATGCACAAACACTAATGGCAAGCATACCAAACACCTTCTTCACCATCTGATCTACATGTGACTCCACTTTCAAGGAACTATAAACCTGCAGGCCAAGGCCTCTTTGTTCAACAACACACCCCAGGATTTTACCATTAATTGTACAAGTCGTGCTCTAAAGTCTTTCCAAAACGCAGCACCTCTTATTTATCTAAATTAAATTCCATCTGCCACTCCTCGGCCCATTGATCAAGACCTTGTTGTACACTGAGGTAACCTTCTTCACTGTCCACTACACCTCCAATTTTGTAGTCAAATGCAAAACTTACTAACTATACGTCCTATGTTCACATCCAAATCATTTATATAAATGACGAAAAGCAGTGGACCAAGCACCGATCCTTGTCGCAGACAGCTGATCACAGGCCTCCAGTCTGAAAAACAATCGCCCATCTTCTACCTTTGAACCTGTTCTGTATCCAAATGGTTAGTTCTCCCTGTGTGCTATGTGAATGTTGCATACATAAATTTTGTCCCTCCAAGGCAGACTTGTATTTCACGGCTCAGGGATGGGCAGGACTGGCAACTTAACGTTCCAGGATACAAATGCTATAGGAAGGATAGAATGGGAGGCAAGAGAGGAGGGGGAGTGGCATTTTTGATAAGGGATAGCATTACAACTGTGCTGAGGGAGGATATTCCCAGAAATACATCCGGGGAAGTTATTTGGGTGGAACTGAGAAATAAGAAAGGGATGATCACCTTATTGGGATTTTATTATAGACCCCCTAATAGTTAGAGGCAAATTGAGAAACAAACTTGTAGGGAGATCTCAGCTATCTGTAAGAATAATAGGGTAATTATGGTAGGGGATTTTAACTTTCCAAACATCGACGGGGACTGCCATAGTGCTAAAGGTTTAGATGGAGAGGAATTTCTGAAGTACGTACAAGACAATTTTCTGATTCAGTATGTGGATGTACCTACCAGAGAAGGTGCAAAACTTGACCTACTCTTGGGAAGTAAGGCAGGGCAGGTGACTGAGGAGTCAGTGGGGGAGCACTTTGGGGCCAGCGACCATAATTCTATTCGTTTTAAAATAGTGATGGAAAAGGATAGACCAGATCTAAAAGTTGAAGTTCTACATTGGAGAAAGGCCAATTTTGACGATATTAGGCAAGAAGTTTCAAAAACTGATTGGGCACAGATGTTCGTAGGTAAAGGGACGGCTGGAAAATGGGAAACCTTCAGAAATGAGATAATGAGAATCCAGAGAAAGTATATTCCCGTTAGGGTGAAAGGGAAGGCTGGTAGGGGATTTTAACTTTCCAAACATAGACTGGGACTGCCATAGTGTTAA
>NC_057721.1:4638608-4648855 GCF_004010195.1 Chiloscyllium plagiosum | reverse complement strand
TGAGCTGCCAGAGGAAGTGGTGGAGGCTGGTACAATTGCAACATTTAAGAGGCATTTGGATGGGTATATGATTAGGAAGAGTTTGGAGGGATATGGGCCAGGTGCTGGCAGGTGGGACTAGATTGGGTTGGGATATCTGGTTGGTATGGACGGGTTCGACCGAAGGGTCTGTATCCATGCTGTACATCTCTATGACTCTATGACAATAAAACAAGGTTTGTGTGATGTGCAGCAATTATAATTTGTAGTCTTTTTCTTTCTTTTTATGAAATCTGAGTCTTTAACATAATTTCCTAGTTTTCTTCTCACCACCCGTTGGCAAACCTTATCATTCATGACTTGGAGATGCCAGTTTTGGACTGGGGTGTACAAAGTTAAAAATCACACAACACCAGGTTATAGTCCAACAGGTTTATTTGGACGCACTAGCTTTTGGAGCACTGCTCATTTATCAGGTAGTTGTGGAGTATAAGATTGAAAGACACAGCAAAAATTTACAGTGTGATGTAACTGAAATTATATATTGAAAAAGATCTGGATTGTTTGTTAAATCTCTCATCTTTTAGAATTACCATGCTGGTTTCAGTTCTTTCATGTGTAAATTGCGAAACCTTTTTAAAAAGTTACATTCTCAAGTGAACTTTAACAATTTGTGTCATGTCGGCCCAGATAATGCATTGGAGGTGTGAGCTTCCCTGTGTGAGACTGTCTGTGTCACAATTGTCAGACTGATTGTAATCTAAAAAATGGATTTACAGATTCCTACATGGATTCATGCAGTTTTTGAGGAAAGTAAAATGTTCACCTGCAAGTACAAATTCACCCCACGAACGTATATGTGTATTTGTGCATGTGTGCGTATGTGCGCGCATGTTGGGGGGTTATGACTGTCTGTGAGAGAGTGTGTGTATGGTGTGAGTGTGAGTGTAAAGGGGTATAGGTCTGTGAGAGGGTGTGTACGTATGAGTATGGGAGTGTATGTCTGAGCTTATAAGAGAGGGTCTACATGTGTGTGTGTGTGTGTAAGTATGTGTGTGCAGGAGTGTGTGTGTGTGCCTGTCTGTGGATGTGTATAGTGCAATGGGGTCACCTGTAGTGTGACAACTGAGGCCATCCCCATGGGTAGCGAACGTGGCATCCCCGAAGGTCCGACCGCTGAAGTGTTCTGCGACTGGGAGGGAACAATCCTGTCTGTTGATTGTTGTGCGTTGTCCATTCTTCTGTTGCCGTAGCCTGTGCTTGGTCTCACCAATGTACAATGCCTTGGGGCATCCTTGCCTGAAGTGCATGAGATAGACAACGTTGGCTGAGTCACATGAGAACCTGCCACATACATGGTGGGAGGTATCCCCATGCGTAACGGTGGTATCAGTGTCGACATTTTGACACGTCTTGCAGCGTCTACCGTGACAAGGTTGTATGGTGTTGTCCTGAAAGCTGGGCAGTTTGCTACGAACAATGATCTGTTTGAGGTTTGGTGGTTGTATAAAGGTGAGAAGTAGAGGTGTGGGAAGGTCTTGGCGAGGTGGTCATTCTTATTGATAATGTGTTGCAGGCTGCAAAGAACATGGTGTCATTTTTTGGCACCTGGGAAGTACTGGACAACCAAGAGTACCCTGTCGGATGCAGCGCATATCTTTCTCCTGAGGAGGTCATTACGGTTCCTCACTGTGGCATGTCGGAACTGGCGGTCGATGAGTTGAGCGTCATACCCCATTCTTATGAGGGCATCCTCGAGTACTTCCAGCTGCCCATCATGTTCCTCCTCATCTGAACAGATCCTGTGCATGCGTAGAGCTTGTCCATAGGGGATGGCTGTTTCAGGTGGAAACTGGAGAAGTGTAGCATTGTGAGGTTGTCTGTGGGTTTGCGATAGAGTGAGGTGCTGAGGTGTCCATCCTTGATGGAGATGCATGTGTCCAAGAATGAGACAGATAGTAGAGAGTAGTCCATGGTGAGTTTGATGGTGGGATGAAATTTGTTGATATCATTGTGTAGTTGTTTCAGTGACTCCTTGCCATGGATCCAGAGGAAGAAAATGTCGTCAATGTACCTGGTGCATCGTGTTGGTTGGAGGTCTTGCATAGAGAAGAAGTCTTGTTCGAACCTGTGCATGAAAATGTTGGCATATTGGGGTGCAAATTTGGTCTCCATGGCTGTTCCGTGCGTCTGGATGAAGAACTGATTGTCAAAAGTGAAGACGTTGTGATCGAGGATAATGCGGATGAGTTGTAGGACAGTGCTTGGAGATTGGCAGTTGTTGATACTGAGTACTGAAGCTGTTGCCGCGGTGACATCACTGTGGGGGATGCTGGTGTAGAGTGCTGAAACATCCATTGTGATGAGTTAAGTTCCCAGTTTGACTGGTCCGTGGGTGCTGAGTTTCTGTAAGAAATCTGTAGTGTCGTGACAGAAGCTGGGAGTCCCCTGTACAATAGGTTTCAAGATGCCTTCAACATAGCCAGAGAGGTTCTCACACAGGGTCCCATTGTCTGATACGATGGGACGTCTTGGTGTATTGGCTTTGTGTATCTTTGGAAGGCAGTAGAAGTCGCCTATGCAAGAAGTATGTGGGATGAGGGCACGTTGGGAACTCTGAAGGACTGGATCGAAAGTCCTTATTAATGTGTTTCGTTCACATGGTGTGCTCTTTTGTCAGATTGGCCAGTCATTGCCTGTATTGTTCCTGGTTGTTCAGTTGTCAGTACACTTCCTTGCAGTAGTCTGTTCTATTCTGAATGACGATGGCTCCTCCTTTATCTGCTGGTTTGTTGACAATGTTGTGATTGGTTTTGAAAGCATGGATGGCGTTGCGTTGAGGTTTGGTGGTTGTTTAAAGGCAAGGTGTGGAGGTGTGGGGAAGGTATTGGCGAGGTGCTCATATTCATCGATAATGTGTTGCAGGCTGCAAAGAACATGATGAACTTCAAGATAAGAGACTTAAACAATTCACGTCTTTTTCAATATATAATTTCAGTTACATCACACTGTAAACTTTTGCTATAAATTCTGTGTCTTACAATCTTATACTCCACAACCACCTGATGAAGGAGCAGCGCTCTGAAAGCTACTACTTCCAAATAAACCTGTTGGGACTATAACCTGGTGTTGTGTGATTTTTAACCTTATCGTTCATGTTATGTTTTACATTTATTATGTAGACGCTGCTCAAACAATAACAAATATTTTCATACAGGTGTTGATTAAATATCTAATTAAATACTGGGAAGATTAACACTAATATTTTGGTCTCCACTCCAAATTCCATTCCATAGCTTTCAGTGCCATCTCTCTCCCTTACAACAGCCTGAGATCAAACCAGTCAGTTTGCTACTTTGGTGTCACATTTGACCTTGTGAAAAACTTCTGACCACATATTATCACATCATCAAGACAACCTATTTCCACCTCCGTAACAAAGTTCGACTTCATTGTCTCAGTTCATCTGCTGAAACCTTCAGTTATTCCATTATTACCTGTGGATTTGACTACTCCAATTTATAGGAGAAAGTGAGGACTGCAGATGCTGGAGTCAGAGTTGAAAAGGATGGTGCTGAAAAAGCCTAACCGGCAGCATCCAAGGAGGAGGAGAATCGAGGTTTCCAGCATAGGCTCTTCATCAGGAATTCCTACTCTTCTACTCCAATTTATAGCTTGTTAATTTCCCACTTCACTCTTCGCAAACTTCTATCATTCAAAATCCTTACCTTGCATCCTGTTCAATAACTCACATGAGAATCCAATAAAGCTGCATTTTGATAGAAGAATTCAATTTTTTTGTTTTAATCCATAGCTTTGGCCTTCATCTGTCTACTAACCCATTAACCCTGCTAATTTGAGATGGCTGCACCTATCTAAGTTTGATCTCTTCAGCATCCATTAATTTCAATGTAGCATAGCAAGTTGTGCCTGAGACAATAGACAATAGGTGCAGGAGTAGGCCATTCTGCCCTTCGAGCCAGCACCACCATTCATTATGATTATGGCTGATCATCCTCAATCAGTATCCTGTTCCTGCCTTATCCCCATAACTCTTGATTCCACTATCCTTAAGAGCTCTATCCAACTCTTTCTTGAAAGTATCCAGAGACTTGGCCTCCACAACCTTCTGGAGCAGAGCATTCCGCACACTCACCACTCTCTGGGTGAAGAAGTTTCTCCTCAACTCTGTTCTAAATGGCCTACTCCTTATTTTTAAACTGTGTCCTCTGGTTCAGGACTCCCCCATCAATGGAAACATGCTTCCTGCCTCCAGAGTGTCCAATCCTTTAATAATCTTATACGTCTCAATCAGATCTCCTCTCAGTCTTCTAAACTCAAGGGTATACAAGCCCAGTCGCTCCAATCTTTCAACATAAGATAGTCCCGCCATTCCATGAAACTACGCTGCACTCCCTCAATAGCCAGAATGTCTTTCCTCAAATTTGGAGACCAAAACTGCACACAATATTTCAGGTACGGTCTCACCAGGGCCCTGTACAGCTGCAGAAGAACCTCTTTGCTTCTATACTCAATTCCTTTTGTTATGAAGGCCAGCATGCTATTAGCTTTCTTCACTGCCTGCTGTACCTGCATGCTTGCTTTCATTGGCTGATGTACAAGAACACCTATATCTCGTTGTACTGCCCCTTTACCCAACTTGACTCCATTTAGGTAGTAAGCTGCCTTCCTGCTCTTGCCACCAAAGTGGAGAACCACACATTTATCCACATTTAACTGCATCTTCCATGCATCTGTCCACTCACCTAGCCTGTCCAGGTCACCCTGTAATCGCCTAACATCCTCCTCACATTTCACCCTGCCACCCAGCAAATCATCAGCAAATTTACTAATATTACTTTTAATACCATCATCTATATCATTAAAGATATTGTAAAAATTTGCGGTCCACGCACTGATCCCGGCGGTACCCCACTGGTCACCACCTGCCATTCCGAAAGGGAGCCGTTTATCACTACTCTGTTTCCTGTCAGCCAACCAATTTTCAATCCAAGTCAGTAGTTTGCGCCCAATACCATGTGCCCTAATTTTGCTCACTAACCTCCTATGTGGGACTTTATCAAAGGCTTTCTGAAAGTCCAGGTACACTACATCCACTGGATCTCCCTTGTCCATCTTCAGAGTTACAGTTCGGTTTGAAGCTTTAGGATTTCTTGCCTAAATCTCTCCTTTACTTCACCTCGTTTTTCTCCTTCAAGGCATTCCTTAAAACTTATTATTTTGACTAAATCTTTGATTATTTAACTGAATATCTTCTTTTATGGCCCAGTGTCATATTTCGTTTCATAATGCACTTGCAAAGTAACTCGGGACATTTTATTATATTAAAAGGTGTTATACAAATCAAAGTTTTGTTGATTGTACTTTTGTACATGCACAGAACATCTAATTTACAGTCTTCGTATGCCATCTGGTGGCTATTTGTAAAAGTTTTGCTGTAGTTTTGGATTGCGTTTCCCCACATGCTGTGGAATTTTTATTCAACAATGAGCTCTGTTTTGTCAGGATAATTGCTCGGACGTCAGCCAGAATGATATGTGGATCGTGATGTAGTCAAGAAAAGCCATGACTGAGCTAACCGAGAAATGCTGTAATTTGCAAGCGGAGGTCATGGCTCGATGCCAAGCAAAGCGAGAGAGTAAAGTCCAAGATCACTCAACATACTAAAGTGAAATTATTAGATTAAAGTCCCAATTTGCAGTCCAGAATGGGATAATATGTGCTTTCAGGACCGGGGCAGAAGACGATGACAGCCATGAAGTGGACTTAGTGGGGTGGGAATGGGGAGGTGAGGCCGCAGAGAGCATACAGCAGAAAGCATGCTGGTATGCTGAGAATTACCCTTCCCAGTGGAACCCCTACTCCAAGGACTCCAACCACTATCAGCACCCCTAGCTCTGCTTCCCTTACCCAAAGAACTTCAGTTCCAGCCAACCATAGAGCCCTTTCTGGCCTCAATGAACCCTCTAGCCATCATTTGCCGAGAACTGTGACTAGCATCGACACCACCCAATTCATGATGGCATAAATGGCAGAAATAGCCAAAAGAAAATCTCTTTCATATCCACCTCGGACCTCTATTTTTTTTTGATAACTCCCACCAAAAGAGACTTTTGCATGGGCTGGAAGACCCTGAGGAAATCAAACTAACATTTATGTGCTTGAGCTCTGCAGTCCTCTCTGCTTTGCACTATCCAGAAAACATGGGCAGAGGAGAATCTGAGGACAAGAAAACTGCAATTTTAGCTGTGTTCAGACACAATAGAAGGGCTAAATGTCTGTTGGCAAAAGAAAGGGAACACTCGACCATATTCACCAGATGCTTATGGACTCATTTCACTGCTGTCTTCTGCAGTTGGACAGAACACTGCTCGAAGTGCAGAACAGGACCTAGTCTCACATGCTACTGAAGAGAGTAGGAAGATGTGTGATCATTTTGATCCATCCAATGGTACAGACATGGAATTGTGGATGTCTGGCAAATGGCTCACGCATGGGAAAAAGAAAGGATTTGAACCGGGGTTAGAAATAGTCAAGTCCAGCAAGGCTGGAAAGATGAACCGAGTCAGGGTAAATCCCAACCCTGGCCCAGTATGGGCAATGAAGGGGGAGACGGAAATAGAAAATGGCAGCTACAGAGATATCCTACCCCCATAGGGAAAGGTTGGGACCCACCACCACAGGGGAGGGGCTACAATTATAGTCAGGTAGGTCATTATGCCAGGGAGTGCAAAGCATCCCGCCAACAAGCACAGGGAACAGACGAGAGATACCCTATCATGCAACTAGATAGATCTGTGAGACGTGATGATAACTGTGGGGAATGCTGCAGACCTTTGTAACCTGAACTCCCAGTCAAACACAAGGGCCTACGGCATGACAGTATCAAGTCTCACTGAAATGGGTCTGCAGTGTCAGATGGGATAGTGTAGGGTGTCCCTTGGAAGAAGGCGAGGTTGGAGGATGCCACATCAAGCTCCGATGGAACGCTGGAAGTTCTCATACAACCCTGAACCTATCCCAAGATGTCAACAGGTTCTGGTGCACCTGCAAAAGATTATCCTAAGTGGATTCATATGGCACTTACAGAAAGGGTCAGAAACCAAATAATTATGATTTGCACTGGGTAACACTACCTGCTTTCATCTGACCATATTAGTCAACCTCCACCCAGAGGTGGAATAGATCCTGGGCTTGGATTTCAAGCAGAAATGCAATCTATCATTTGACCCGAGAACCGCTGCATATGGCAGATGCCCAACAAGGATGAGGTACCAATAGAAGTTTCCATGGGAAGATAGGATTTACACCCTGGGGGAGCTGCTTAAGTCTACATAAATGGCCAGTGACCCAGAAGCAGACAGGATTCTTGCAAGGCACTCTTAAGCTTTTCATACCACAAACATGACTGGGTGAGATGGGTGGGTGGGTGGGGCAGGGGGGTTGCAGGGGAGGGTCAAGGTAGTTACAGATGATCCCATCCTGAAACCTCAGAAACAATATGGCTTCCCCAGGCAGACTCGGGGGAAATTGTCATGACCCTAAACAGCTTATTACAACATGGAGTCTTGTGCCCATATTCTCCACCAACAGTTCCCCAATCTGGCTGGTTAGGAAACTGAACAGCAACCAATTGACTACTGGGAGCTTAACAAAAAAACACCCATCATAGATCCAACAGTAGTGTTGAATTGCAAGTTGACTCTGACTATTTTGTTCATCTCGCAAGTATAGTACCTGAGTAAAATGAGTTTTTGTAGAAACTGGTTGAAACGTCCAAACCACTGACAACATAACTCCACTGTAAGTCCCTTGCTCTTGTATGTAATGCCTTGACTAATAAAGGCAAGTATCCCATATGCTTTCTGAACCACCTTACCTAGGAGATAGTGAGGACTGCAGATGCTGGAGGTCAGAGTCGATAAAATGTGGCGCTGGAAAAAAATAAATAGGGGGTGTGGGGTTGGGAGAGGTAATTAGCTATTTTACTCTCTTCACAGATCTATGGGCAAGCATAATCAGGTCCTTATGATACTCTGTACTTCCTAGTGTCCTATTCAATGCGCCTTGTTAGTTCTCGCAAAATTCATCAGCTCACACTTTTCAGGATTAAATTCCATTTCCCACCATTCAGTCTGACCACATGTCTATATCGTCCAGGAGTCCTCCTTGCTATTTACCACACAACCAATTTTCATGTCATCTGCGAACTTGCTGATCATATCTCATATATTCAACTCTAGATCACAAATGTACAAAATAAACAGCAAAGTACCAAGCACCGAACCTTGTGGTTTCCAGTCACAAAAACATCCTTCATCCATCACTCTCTGCTTCCTGCCACTAAGCCAATTTTGGATCCAATTTGACAAATTGCCCATGATCCCAAGGCACTTGCGCTTTTTAACTAGTTCACCATGCAAGGAATTATCAAAAGCCTTCCTGAAGTCAATGTAGACTACAGTAACTGCACGACCCTCATCTATACATCTAGACACCTCCCCAAAAAATTCAATCCAATTTGTTAGACACTATTTCCTGCTTACAAAGCCTGCTGTTATCCTTGATTTATCCTTGCCTCTCCAAGTAGAGATTAATTCTTTCCATACCACAGATATTAGAACCACCAGTTTGTAATTTCCTAGTTTATCTCTGCTGGCCTCCTTGAAAAATAGTACAACATTGGCTGTCGTCCACTCCTTTGGCAGCCATCCTGTGTTTTAAAGCAATGATGTACCTTTTGAACTATTGTCACTGCTGTAAAGTAAGAAAGGGGTAGTGACGACATCACTGGACAAGTAATCCAGAACTAGGAGAAAGTGAGGACTACAGATGCTGGAGCCAGAGTTGAAAAGGGTGGTGCTGGAAAAGCACTGCAGGTCAGGCAGCATCTGAGGAACGGGAGAGTCGACATTTTGGGCAGTCCTAATGAAAGGCCTATGCCAAAAACATTGACTCTCCTGTTCCTCAGATGCTGCCTGAACTGCTGTACTTTTCTAGTGCCACGCTTTTCGACTCTAGTAATCCAAAATCCCAAGCTAATGCTCTCAGGCAATGGGTTTGAAACCCAACAAGGCAGATAGGGAAATTTGATTTAATTAGGTTGTTGGTGACCATGTAGCACTGCTGGTTGTCATAAAAATCCATCAGGTTCATTAATATTCTTTAGGGAAAGAAATTTACCATCCTCACCTGGTCTAGTCGGGGCTGGCCCATATGTAGCTCCAGGCTGACTCTTAATTTCCTTCTGGGCATTTGAGGTTAGGCAATAAATGCTGGCCTAGGAAGCCTACGTCCCATGAATGAACGTTAAAAAGAAGCCAATTTGCACCAGATAAACCTAAAATGAGTTGTGAATGGGTGGCACGGTGGCTCAGTGGTTAACACTGCTGTCTCACAGTGCCAGGGACCAGGGTTAAATTCCCGCTTCGGGCAACTGTCTGTGTGGAGTTTGCACATTCTCCCCGTGTCTGCGTGGGTTTCCTCCGGGTGCTCTGGTTTCCTCCCGCAGTCCAAAGATGTGCAGGTTAGGTAAATTGGCCATGCTAAATTGCCCGTAGTGTTAGGTGCAGGGGTAAATGTAGAGAATGGGTATGGGTGGGCTGCTCTTCGGAGAGCCGGTGTGGAAGTGTTGGGCCAAAGGGCCTGTTTCCACACTGTAGGTAATCTAATCTAAACTAAGTAAAGCTACAAAACAGGACTACATGCATGCTAAACATTTGAAACCACATATTACAGCCAGAGCTAAATGATTTCACAACAAATAGATCAGATCTAAGCTCTGCAGTCCTGCCATGTCTAGTTGTGAATGTTGGACAATTAAACAATTAACAGGAACTGAGATTTTCACAAATATCTCCATTCACAATAATGGAAAAACGAGGCACATTTGTGCAAGCGACCAATCTGAAACATTTGCAAAAATCTTCGGCCAGAAGTGCTGAATGGATAATCCTGCTGAGGCACTCAGCATCACAGATGCCAGTCTTCAGCCAACTCGATTCATTCCATGTGATATCAAGAAACTTGGGAAATATGGCTGGGCAGGTGACTGAGGTGTGAGTGAGAGAGCACTTTGGGGCCAGCGACCATAATTCTATTCATTTTAAAGTAGTGATGGAAAAGGATAGCCCAGATCTAAAAGTTGAAGTTCTAATTTGGAGAAAGGCCAATTTTGACGGTATTAGGCAAGAACTTTCGAAAGCTGATTGGAGGCAGATGTTCGCAGGTAAAGGGACGGCTGGAAA
>NC_057721.1:4632086-4637573 GCF_004010195.1 Chiloscyllium plagiosum | reverse complement strand
TTTGCAGATGACACCAAAATTGGAGGTGTAGTGGACAGCGAAGAGGGTTACCTCAGATTATAACATGATCTGGGCCAGATGGGCCAATGGGCTGAGAAGTGGCAGATGGAGTTTAATTCAGATAAATGCGAGGTGCTGCATTTTGGGAAAGCAAATCTGAGCAGGACTTATACACTTAATGGTAAGGTCCAAGGGAGTGTTGCTGAATAAAGAGACCTTGGAGTGCAGGTTCATAGCTCCTTGAAAGTGGAGTCGCAGGTAGATAGGATAGTGAAGAAGGCGTTTGGTATGCTTTCCTTTATTGGTCAGAGTATTGAGTATAGGAGTTGGGGAGGCCATGTTATGGCTGTATAGGGCATTGGTCAGGCCACTCTTGGAATATTGCGTGCAATTCTGGTCTCCTTCCTATCGGAAAGATGTTGTAAAACTTGAAAGAGTTCAGAAAAGATTTACCAGGGTTGTCAGGATGTTGCTAGGGTTGGAGGATCTGAGCTACAGGGAGAGGCTGAACAGGCTAGGGCTGTTTTCCCTGGAGCGTCGGAGGCTGAGTGGTGACCTTATAGAGGTTTACAAAATTATGAGGGGCATGGATAGGATAAATAGGCAAAGTCTTTTCCCTGGGATCGGGGAGTCCAGAACTAGAGGGCATAGATTTAGGGTGAGAGGGTGAGAGATATAAAAGAGACCTAAGGGGCAACTTTTCACGCAGAGGGTGGTACATGTGTGGAATGAGCTGCCAGCGGATGTGGTGGAGGCTGGTACAATTGCAACATTTAAGAGGCATTTGGATGGGTATACGAATAGGAAGGGTTTGGAGGGATATGGCCAGGTGCTGGCAGGTGGGACTAGATTGGGTTTGGGATATCTGGTCAGCATGGACGGGTTGAACCGAAGGGTCTGTTTCCATGCTGTCCATCTCTCTGACTCTATAACTGGCTGCAGAGTCTGGATACTGCATAGGATATAAGTCCTGACAACATTCTGGAAATGACACTGATGATTCATGCTTTGGAATTAGTGTGTCCTTAGCCAAATTGTTCAGTTCAGCTACAATGGTGCAGCTACCCAATAATGAGAAAAATTGCCCAGTCTATGCCTTTTCCATAGAAGTAGGATAAAGTAAAGTTAGCAAAACTGGAGTTAATGGGAATCAGAGGCAAAACTCTGCACTAATTAGAGTCATATCTCGCAGTCACAGTTCAGCTTTCAACGTCCATTCGATACTCAGAAATACTGATGTTTGGAGGTATTTAGCATATTTAAGCAGGCTCCTAACAATTTATTCTGAGAGAAGGAGGAAGACTTGTAGTGTCTTGGGTTTTCAACCTTGTGAGCACCTAGGTGTGTGGTAACAGAAATCCAACCCAGAATGGCTGCTAGGCAACAACTCGCACAAAAGTCCCTAAAGTCATTTCAAAGCCAAAGACAATAAACTCAGTCTCCTATCCTTTAAAAAGCTCTTCTCATTTTCTCCCAAATTTGTTTGACTTTCTGAAATTATCAGGTAGATCAGCACTCATTACACTATTGACCTAATTTCCAAAAGACCACATGGTAATAACCTTTTCAACCCAGAAAATGTCTAAGCAGTTCTCTATCTTCCAGTTTTTACACATAGGCCACAAATTTAAAAATTTTCCCAGTAGCAGTTTGAACATCTATGGTTCACAGAGATGGATAAAGAAGTGCAATTTCTTTCAAACAGATCAAATTTCATTCTTCGAAATTTGTGTCACAGGTAGACAGGTTAGTTAAGAACGCGGTTAGCATGCTTGCCATCACTGCTCAGACCTTTTGAGTATAGGAGCTCGGATGTCATGTTGAGATTGTACAAGATGTTGGTAGGGACTCTTCTGGAGTACCATGTGCAGATCTGGTTGCCCTATTATACTATTAAACCGGAGAAGATTTGGTAAAGATTTACCAGGATGTTGCTGGGAATGGAGAGTTTGAGAAATAAAAATAGACTGAAAAGGTTGGGACTTATTTCACTGGAGCGTAGGAGTTGAAGGGTGACTTTATTGAGGTGTATAAAATCACAAGGGGCATAGATAATGTGTGTGACAAGGGTCCTTCACCTAGAGTGGGGAATTTCAAAACTAGGGGACATATTTTAATGGTGAGATGAGAAAGATTTAAAAAGAACATGAAGGACAACTTTTGTTTTACACAGAGAGTGGTTCATGTGTGGAATGAACTGCCAGTGAAAGTTGTGGATGCAGGTACAGTTATAATGTTTAAAAGACATTTGGGTAAGTTCACGAATAGGAAAAGTTTGGAGGAGTATGGGCCAAGTGCAAGCAGATGGGACTAGTTTAGTTTGGGAACATGGTTGGCATGGACTGGTTGGACCACATGGCCTGTTTCCATCTTTTATGACTCTATGGCTCTATAAAATACACCTCGTGGACTTTAGTCATTTGTGCAAGAAGTCTAAAGCAGCAGGAATCATTTGACGAGGTAGGGGAACCTTTTGGATGAGTACAGGAGTTCCTTTTGGAAAGATGAGGTGGCATTTTGCAAAGAAAAGATTATTTTGTGATTGTTAAAAGTAGGAATGAATGTGTGCAACAAGTAGATAAACTCATTGCCACTGTCAAGCTGTCATGGTATTTAAATTTCCAAGCACGTTAAATTACAAAAAAAAAATTCAGCCTGCTTGACTGCTTGCAATTTCAATCGATGGTTTCTGACATGAGAACATGAGCTTCCATTATAGGTTGGAGGAACGATTCTACAAGGTATTGTAAACATATTGGGGTTCTGTAAGTTCATGAGTTTGATTGACTGAGTCAAGTGGTTATAATGTCTCTAATATGCAGCTATTAATAAAAATAGTTGCTTTCATAAAAATAAGTGCTTTAAAAATTTTAAATAAAACTGTATCTCTCAATCTACATTGTTCAGACAAGTCATGATTTTAAACAGCCTTCTCAAATCTCCTTGCAAGTTACTTTTTATTATCTTTAAAAGGACTGTCAGTTCGGAATAGCCCAACATTTGTGCTGGGTGTGGCAAACAGGGGCAAATTAGTACCCCTCTTTGCAAACAGGTACCTGGGAGTCCAGGTGGACAGGATGATGCAGAGCAGGGACAGTACCCTAGGACTGGCAGAGGATTCCCTCCCATCAGCCCATGCAAGACTGGTCTGAAGTTGTATCTGGGTTATTGCAGTCTTAGTCATCTGGAGGAATGTCTAGCAATGAAGGAAGAAGTTAAATGACTTTGTCCACTTGCCAGGATAAATGACACCATCTTCTTTCCGTTACTTCACTCTCATTCCATCTGTGCTACTGCATTCATCTCCCACCAAGGTCCTCCCTCCTAATCCTGCATGGCTTCTGCACTGTCTACTCACTTGTTTGGGACATCTTATCACCTTTACCTCAAAAGCACCAGTACCAAAAGTTGTGCCACATACCTTCATTTCACTCAATCTCTGCCTTTCTCTCATTTCAGGAAATAATAGTCCAAATAGGGCAGAAAGAGCCAAATCTGATGATGGGCTGCACAATATTTGGCTTTTTATCCACTATGTCCACATCTTCAGACCAAAATTGGAGGCTACTCTTGACATACTCGACCTGGATTCCCTGACCGAAGACTGCCTCCCTTGATATGACTGAGGATTGGTGACAACTATGACAAGAATCCTAGCTTTGCATCTTTGCTAAATGGCAGTGCAAATTAGCCTGGTCCAATTTGTGAGCTGGGTACCTGTCAGTTATTCACAAGAATGATTCCAGCAATGAGAAATTTTGTTTATGAGGATAAATTGAAGTGGTTGAGACTATTCTCCCTGTAGAGAAGTCTAACAAGAGATTTGATACAAGTTTACAAATCATGAGTAGGCTGGATAGAGTAGATAGAGAAAAGCTGACCCCCCTCCCCCTCTTACAAGAAACAAGAATGGTAGAACATAAATTTAAAGTTATGTGGAAAGAAGCAAGGGTAATGTGAGAAAAAAAAAACATTTTCATTCAGCAGTTAGGATATAGATCTCATTGCTTGCAAGCGTGGTGGTGGCAGATTCATTTCAAGAGGGCATTGGATAATTATTTTGAAGGAAATAGTGTGCAAGGATGTGGGTAAAAGCAGGTGTACTGCACTAAGTAATGAAGCTCATTGGAAAAGCTGGTGCAAGCACAGAAGTCCATAGAATCCCTACAGTGTGGAAACAGGCCCTTCAGCCCAAAAAGCCCACGCCGGCCCTCCGACAATTAACCCACCCACACCGTTCCTCTATTCTATATTTATGCCTGACTTATGCACCTAACCTAAACATTCCTGAACACTATGGGCAATTTAGCATAGTCAATTCACCTAACCTACACATGTTTGGATTGTGGGAGGAAACTGGAGCACCTGGAGGAAACCCATGCAGACACGGGGAGAATGTGCAAACTCCACACAGACAGTCGTCCGAGGCTGGATTCGAACCCGGGTTCCTGGTTTTGTGAGGCAGCAATGCTAACCACTGAGCCACTGTGCCACCCTAATGATGGGTGTGAATGGCCTTCTTTTGCCCCATAACAATTCTGTGCTTGCTTGCAAATAGCCCTTGCACCAGCTAGTTGAAGTTCAACTTTACAGTGCAGAAGTGTCCTAGGGATCAGAAAGGTGATATAAAGATCCTGAGAGGCTGGCAGATATGAGATGCCAGCATCAACGCATGGGGGATGAGTACAGCAAATGCCTTGGAATGTGATATTGTCATTGGGTATCGAGGAATATATTCCAGGGTGCCAGGTTGCCAGGTACTTGTCTTGACTATCATGATGGGAATTGTTGATGATTAGTTTCTTTGAAGTAAGTGGTAAAATAGGAAGTTGCATGTTAAAAGATGAGATTCATTGCTAATGAGGCTGTTAACCAGCAATAATCTCTGTCAGTAGGCATCTTGCAATTCCCTCGGTAAAATCATGTTTCGACTCCCAAACTCATGTTGGAAAATGCAATGAGTTGCTCTCAATTTCAAGAAAGGCCACACCTGACTTCATATGTGATTCTCCCAGATTACTTGCCATAGCACACATTGTTCAAGCCCCTACAATCGGTTTTGATATAAATGCAATAGTTCCATTCTTGTGTGATCTCACGTTACAAGAAAAGTGCACAATAGTTGGTGCCATTTAAACTAATGGGACCAGAATCGCTTTACAGCTAATACGGTTTAGAAAGGTTCGCATTCTACAAATAATGGTCTAAATTCTTTAGCTGTGTTAAAACCAATTCGTGTTGAAGAAACACACACTGTCGCAGAACAGACTATATAGCATTGCAGGAGAAAGTGAGGACTGCAGATGCTGGAGATCAAAGCTGAAAATGTGTTGCTGGAAAAGCGCAGCAGGTCAGGCAGCATCCAAGGAACAGGAGAATCGACGTTTCGGGCATAAGCCCTTCTTCAGGAATGAGGAAAGTGTGTCCAGCAGGCTAAGATAAAAGGTAGGGAGAAGGGACTTGGGGGAGGGGCGTTGGAAATGCGAT
>NC_057721.1:4627691-4631735 GCF_004010195.1 Chiloscyllium plagiosum | reverse complement strand
GACCTGATGAGGGAGTCACGGAGGGAGTGGTCTTTTCGGAACGCTGATAGGGGAGGGGAGGGAAATATATCCCTGGTGGTGGGGTCCGTTTGGAGGTGGCGGAAATGATGGCGGATGATACGCTGTATATGGAGGTTGGTGGGGTGGTAGGTGAGGACCAGTGGGGTTCTGTCCTGGTGGCGGTTGGAGGGGCATTGCAACCAACTTTCCAAATGAGACCAAAGCAAAGTTTTACAAAGGTTCAGAATAACTTATTTGCCTGAGGATTATCAGAACAGATCATGAATGTGTTGAATGGCCTACTTCTACTCCCAAAATATTTTGTATTTCATGACTTTAATTAGAAATCCCAGGATTCCATATGTCTATTAAGCAATTTCTCAACTTGTTCTGCATAGTCATTGATTTATACACATATGTCTCCTGTTGCTGTGCCGCTGAAGCCACTTTGGAATTTTATCCTTTATTTCCCATTGTCTCTCTTCATTTTTCATCCCAAAATGTAACACGCCACAGCTACTTGAAACTAATACTTGATTAAACATGAAAAAGGAAGCAGAATGTAGTGAAGGTGAACAAGGTAAAAGAGTCAAGCACAATACTGCTGGAAAGAACAGAATATCATCAAGTGGGAAATCCCTTGTGTATCACATTAATTATTTTCTAAAAAGATTCAGCTGCATCCTTTAGATATGATTTAACCTTTGCAGCCTTCTCAAAATTTGAACAACTTATTTTTGCTAGGAAACCATTAACTCCCTCCCCAGTTACCAATACAATTGCCGTTTAGTCTGATTTAGCAATCTGTATGCAATGCCACAAAATAAAGGATTCATGGGTTTCCTGCCATTCAGTAAATGTTTTGCACCCTGAAGGGTTATATCTGAACAATTAACCTGTATTTTCTCTTTACAAATGCTAATAGACCTGCTGTGTGTTTCATCAATTTCTATTTTGCTTCTTTTCGTTCTGTGCCTGGTCCAGGCTCTGCTCCCTTTATTCTATGTAAATATTAGCATAGATTTACAACATGCCACAGGGGTGTAAAACTGCTATTGCAGATCAGTTATTTTTACAGAAACTGAGCTGATTTCCATTTCTATTGATCTGATTGATAATGACTGGCCAAACTGCAGACGTTTTTTATGTCTGGGTGATAAATGGTAAAATCTCCCATGATGCATCTCTCAGTTGATTGATATTGTGTAGTGTATAGTGGCAGAGCTGGCAGATGTCCCTGTGATGATTTGGGAGGATTCACTGATATCAGAGCTTAAAGAGGTCATAAACTTCTCCGTTATGCACAGGCCAGTCTAGTGTAAATGAAATTACTCTGATTGCTTCTCTTGTGAATTGGATTCAATGAACATAGGTTAGCTGACAAGACCAGAATGCCATATGCCAGATAATAAATCAGACATTGAAGCTCATATTCTGACGTAAACTGTGGGATTTCCATCTATAATTTTTATAGTAATTGTTGGTTTAGTAGTTAGTAACTAGTGGTTTTCCTGTGTGTTTGAAGCTAATAATTAACTTGTAAGCATTTCTGCTTTCATGGCAATTTCTTTAAAAGCATTTTTTTTGAAGCCTGGCTTTCAGCGAATAGGTTTTGTGCACTTATGAGTTTTATTTTACATTGCTTGTGACCCAGCATAATAAATAATGGGGCCTCAAATGCTTGTTAGGGAGTTCTGGAATTTTTTTTAAGCTTAAGGGAAACACTTTAGCTGAATTAGAGAAGCTTTTAGTTTCTTTGGGTATAGTTAATCCTGTAAAGAACTTGGAATAGGATGGTTTATACAGCAGTGCTCCTGAGAAAGGAATGATCGAAATAGTGAATTAGATTACCATGGGGTGAAGAGCTAAGAGTCAGTTGTAGACCAGAAACACTGGAAGTAAAAACTCTGAAAAGGAATGTTGTGTCTCCAGATAGAAGCTATCTGGAGTTCTAGCTGAAGCTCCAGGTGGGTTTAACTTACCAAGGTATTAAGCACAAGGACTCTGGTGTGAGGATCAAATCAATAGTGTTTTGGATTCTATACAAAAGTTGTTTTGTTTCTTTGCAATTTATAAAAGTGTGTTGTGAGATGAATGGGGTTATACTTTTGCTTTCCATTTAAAATCTTTGCATTTCTATCTTTGTTTCTTTTGTCCTAAACATCCACCATGTTGTTAAAGTTAAATCTACAGCATTGCAAACTTGCTTTTTCAAAGAGAGATCACTTTGCTAAAATCAAAACAAATAAAACTATGATCTAACAAACTGTGGATCTCAACTTTTATCTTGGAATTCCAAATATTATTAATTAAATAGCTCTTAACATGGCTCTCTGTAAGATTCAAGATGATGGCAGTCTGAAAAGTCTGCTGTGTTGGGTTCTGTGCCATACCCCAGGCAAGGTGGGCTCCTACCCTCCCCTCATTAGCCACCCCTAAGAAAGATTGTTAGTGTAAAGCAGGCAGAACACCTAGAACATTTTAACTAACTTTGGATTTGGAGGCTCTGGAGTCGAGATGAAGCCAACTAAGGGAACAGGAGCAAAGCAGGCAGGGCACTCCCCTACTGTGCTGGGCATACCCACAATCGCTGCTTCGACTCCGGTGGCAGGCATCACTGAGCTCTATGGAGCAGCAGCACCTACTATTGGAGTTCGCAAAACTCAGTGAAAAAATCAAAACTGCGCTGGAGCCAATTTCTGCCATGCTAATAAAGCATGAGCAAGAGATTCAGTCATTGGATTGACATATGGAAGTGGTCGAGCAAAGGACCGCAGCAGAGAACTCTTAGGGGCAGGTCCAAACCTTGGAAGGTCAGGTTCGGGCCTTGCTGGATCAAGTTGATGACCTCGAAAATCGAGGCCGGAAAAAAACTTACATGTGGTAGGCCTTCCGGAGTGTGAGGAAGGTGAAAATCTGGCTGAGTTCTCGGAGAAGTGGCTCCAGAGCTTTTGGGGCTGGAGATCGAGTTGGGCCGGTTGAGTGTGGAGCAGGCCCACCGGATCGCGATGTGCAGGTCTGAATTGGATCAGTGCCCCCACCCGGTCCGAGTGCGAAGGTGAAAATCTGGCTGAGTTCCCGGAGAAGTGGCTCCAGAGCTGTTGGGGCTGGAGATCGAGTTGGGCCGGGTGAGTGTGGAGCAGGCCCACCGGATCGCGATGTGCAGGTCCGAATTGGATCAGTGCCCCCACCCGGTCCGAGTGCGACTCCAGCACTATAAGGAAAAGTAGTTAATAGTAGAAACATCCAAAAGACTGGGAAGAGATCCACAGGCTCTGGTTTATAAAGGTTAAAGAATAATGTTTATTCAAGACTTTTCTGGGGCCATAATTAAGAAGAGGAAGGCTTTTGATGATGTTAAGAAAAAAATTAGAGACGTAAGTATTCAATATTGTCTGAGTTAAAAATCACACAACACCAGGTTATAGTCCAGCAGGTTTAATTGGAAGCACACTAGCTTTCGGAGCATCGCTCCTTCATCAGGTGGTAGTGGAGGGCTCAATCTTAACAGAATTTATAGCAAAAATTTACAGTGTGATGTAACTGAAATTATACATTGAAAAATTGATTGTTAAGCCTTTCATCTGTTAGAATACCATGATAGTTTCACTTCTTTCATGTGTAAATCACAAAACCTTTTTTAAAAAGTTGCATTCTCAGGTTAGCTGTTAACAATGGTGATGGCTAGACAATATGTTGTAGGTGTTAGCCCCCTGTGTTCTCTGTCTACACTGTGATGTTTAGATTGATTCTAATCTAAAAAGTGAGATAACGGAGTTTTACATGAATTCATGCAGTTTTTGAGCTCAGAGTTCTACATGAATGCATATAGCTTTTGAGCAAAGTACAATGTAACCCTGAAAGTACAAATTCACCCCACAAAATATATGTGTGCATGCGGGACTTTGTCTGTCTGTCTGTGTGTGTGTGTCTGTCTGGGTTGGAGGTTGTGAGTGTGAGAAAGTGTATGTGTGTACGTAGTGAGTGCAGAGTGTCTTAAGTCTGTGAGGGGGTGCATGTGTGAGTGTGGGAGTGTGTGTGTCT
>NC_057721.1:4588332-4626430 GCF_004010195.1 Chiloscyllium plagiosum | reverse complement strand
CCTTGATGGAGATGCATGTGTTCAAGAATGAGACAGATAGTCGAGAGTAGTCCATGGTGAGTTTGATGGTGAGATGAAACTTGTTGATGTCACTGTGTAGTTTTACCAGTGACTCCTCGCCATGGGTCCAGAGGAAGAAAATGTCGTCAATGTACCTGGTGTATAATGTTGGTTGGGGATCCTGCATAGAGAAGTCTTGTTCGAACCTGTGCATAAAAATGTTGGCATATTGGGGTGCAAATTTGGTCCCCATGGCTGTTCCGTGTGTCTTGATGAAGAACTGGTTGTCAAAGGTGAAGATGTTGTGTTCAAGGGTAAAGCGGATGAGTTGTAGGATGGTGTTTGGAGATTGGCAGTTGTTGGTGTTGAGTACTCTGAGGTACTCAGGTGTACTACATTTTAATTATAGGGAATCTGTCTATAAATTTGACTTGGTGAAAAAAGCAAAAGAATTTGTGAATGCTCTGAAATAATTGACTTGGACCGAGGGGGAAAGATGTTTGCAGACAATAACAATTTTTTTAATCTTCTCTTTCTTTGTTCTTTTCCCTTTCGTGGTTTCTGGCCTTATAGGCTTGGTATTGCTTTGTATAAAATTCAGTTTGTTTAATATTGTATCTGTTTTGTAATTATCTGTTATTTTGCTGTTCTGTTTTTCTGGATGAAGGGTGGTTACTCCCGGTGTAAAGGTGTGTGGGCTTGAGGTATGGGGGGTGTGGAGAGCATCCATTGTTAACTTTCAGGAGTGTAAATAACATGTGTTTTTCCCCATTGTCTGGATTTGGGGCATGGCCTTAATTGGAAGATGCAAGGATGGCTATAAGGTTGGGAGTGAATGTCCCCTATGGGCAAGAGGGGAGATCGCTAGTGATTTGTGGCTTTTGTGTTTATTTATTCAAATTAGGAGTAGTGGTTAGTTTCTTAGTTTTAGTAGCATTTGCAGGAATAGTTTTTCGATTTTATAAAGTCTGTGTTTTTTCCACTCGCCACACATTGAATGGGCTTTTACCTCTCGGAGGACCGTGGGCTGTGGTGAGCCGTCATGGCTAGCAATCTGTTCAGGTGGTGCACCTGGAATATAAAGGGGAGCCATTCCCCCATTATAAGGAAAAATGTGCACTCGTATCTTAAAAAGAAAAGGGTTGACATTGCTGTACTGAAAGAGACACATTTAACTGATAGGGAACATCTGAAGTTACAGCAGGAAGGATGTGGTAGAGTATTCTCCTCCTTCAACTCCAAAAGCAGAGGAGTGGCCATACTGGTACAAATCAAGGATGAGCATGGATGATTAAAGGAGGAGACTTTAATCATCTCATGGACTCTGGGGTAGACAGGATGCCAAGAAGTCTGTCGGGTGTATCTCTGCAGTCTAGACAACTCGTGGACTTGTGTAAGGAGTTGGTGCTAGTGGATGTGTGGAGGTGTCTCCACCCTAATGGGAGGGATTTTACCTTTTACTCCAACTCGCACAAGTGCCACACAAGAATTGTTATGTTCTTTATTCCGTCGGTTTGTTTGGGCTTGGTGTTGGCCTCCAGGATTGGGAACATAACTATTTCGGACCATGTGACAGTGTACTTGGATGTGAAGACCAAGGGTAGTGGAACAGACACACGGCACTGGCATATGGATCAGTTTCTGTTGAGGGATGGCAACTTTGTACAGTACATTACAAGAGAGTTTAGGATTTTCTGGGATATCAATTGGAGTACGGCCAGTAATCCATCGGTCCTTTGGGAGACCACGAAGGCGTATTTAAGGGGTCTGATTATTTCATATTCAACAACTGGAAAGAGGCAGAGAGAGCAGCAGTGGGTGCTTGAGGCCCTGCTAAAAGCAGCCCTTCTTTTGGGATTGCCGAATCTGCCCTCTCTGGATGAACACGGGAAGCGGTTATTTAATATTCTTACAAACTGTGCGAGGAAGAACATTCTAATGAACAGGATATCAGAAAAACCTCTAGGTCTTGCGGGGTAGTGCAGACTTGAGATGGAGCACATCCCCCAAGATTATCTGACGAGAATGATGCACCATGGAACAGAGCGATTTTATAAGACATAACGGCCCTTTCTAAATTACATAGACATGGACATATCGGTGGTACTGATTAGGGCCTTCATATCGTCATGAGGACTGTGTATGGTGGCCCGGGGGCCACGAGGGGAGGAGGTCTGGTAAATATGGGTATAATAACTGTTGCTCCCACGGATGGGAGCTTAGGTGGAGGTGCAGCGAATGGAGTAGTGTAATGTAATATAATTTAGTTTAATTGGATTGTAATTTAGTTTAATTCTATTTCTTTTCATCCGAGTTTATTTTAACTTGGGTTAAGTAAATATGAGACGATTATATTTCGTAGAGTAGTAGGTAGTTTATAGTTAATGTTAACAATATAATAATGTGGTATTATTTCTGCTTCTTTGAATTTTTGTAGTTTCATAACTTTTCTTGTAAAAGAGTAAAATATTTTCAATAAATACATATATTTTTTAAAAAATGGCTCTCTAATAGTTGAACAAATTCCAATGATTCATGCATATAAATGGTGGAAAGCTGTTTTTCTAGGGTTCTTGTGAATTTTCCACCAAAACTACAGGGATTGAAAGGAAAAGCTGTTAACATTCATCTGCAATCTGGCTACTTTTTCTTTCCAAAATTCTTTCATCTGATTTGAGGGTAACTGCAAGGCTACCCTCCTTGTTATCCATCCTATCTGCTTTTGAAAGGTTGGTGGTGAGATGCATTAATGTGTCAAACTGCCCCTGTCAATTTGGTGTAGGCATACCCATATTTATTTTTTCATCCTATGACAATGAAGGAATGGTGATCTAGTTCCGATACAAGATGGTGCGTGGTTTGGAGTGGAACTTGCTAGTGGTAATGCTTCCATTGATCTGCTGCTCTTGCCCTTCTAGGCATTATTATAGGTGCTAATGAAGGAGCCTTGGTGAAGTGATGCAGTGCAGATGATCCAGGGTGTGAAAGTTTAAGGTATTTTGATGTTTGGATTGTGTTGAGCTCAAGTATTGATAGACCTGCCCTCATCCAGGCAAGTGGACAATCAAATTCCTGATGGTAGAAAGTATTGGGAAAATTCAAAACAAATTTACTTACTACAGAGTTCCTGGCCTCTGACCTGCAACTTAAGTTGATGGTACAGTGATTGGCAATGTTAATTAACATTAAGTGCAGATGATTGTTTGAAATGGTCACTCCCTAGCACTTATGTTGTGTGAATGAAAGTTCCATTTGTCAGCCAAAAAACTGGTGAATGTGGGCTTGGACTGCTTCAATATCTGAGGAATCAGTAGTGGTACTCAGCACTTTACAGTCATCAATGAATATCCTTATTTCTGAACTAATGATGGAGAGAAGACACTGAAGATGCAATTGAAGATGATTGGATTCAGAACACTACAAAGAAAGACCTGCAGTAATGTCCTAGGCCAGAGATAATTAGTCTCTGACAACTACAAATCTTTTTTTATTGCATTAGGTATGATTCTAATTAGTAGGGAGCTTACTCCGCTACTACACTTGTGCTGATGGTTTGTTTGACACATTAATGATTTTTGTAGAAAATATGTTAAGGATTATTGCTAATACTCAAGAGGCCAAATTCAGAAAATATTATTTCAATTTATGTTTAATTTGAGTGCTTGTTTTACTGAAGTTTACAAAGTAATCTGATTTAAGTTGTTAAGTTTAATACTACATCCTATTTGGGTTCTTCGGGTAAATAGCTCCAATAATTACTGGGGAGGGAGTTGCAGGGAGAATAGTGAAATTCTGTGAATATGGAATTCCTGTCAAGCTTAATGGTAGGACTTAATGATCATATTTTAATTCTCTTTCCTGTCTGGATGCTGGCCAGATTGACGGCTTGGAGCATTTTCCAGCAGAAAAGTCGGCATAGAAGGATGCACATAAGGAGCAAAGGGGATCCTAGTAATCAGAAAAGACTGAAGCTTTGTGTGGGAAGGAGTTGGATGATCACAGCAGAATGTTGGCATGAGGGGTGGCTACAACTGCTGTTTCCTATTCCACAAGCAGTGCTATAAAAATACTTAGCTCAATGATCCAGCAGCTCCTATCTCCATTTAGCAGTTAGGTTAAATGTAAGCACTACTATCTCACAGCACCAGGGATCCAGGTTCGATTCCAGCCTCAGGTGTCTGTCTGTCGAGTTTTCACATTATCCCCGAGTCTGCGTGCGTTTTCTTGGGGTGCTCCGGTTTCCTCTCACCGTCCAAAGATGTGCAGGTTAGGTGGATTGGCCAAGCCAAATTGCCCATAGTGTCCAGGGATGTGCAGGCTGGATGGATTAGCCATGGGAGATGCATGGTTATAGGAGTAGGTCTGGGTGGGATGTGTTTTGGAGGGTCAGTGTGGATTTGCTGGGCCAAATGGCCTGTTTCCACACTGTAGGGATTTTATGACTCTATGAAATTAAATTCAAGCTCCCAACTGCATTGTGTAAGCCTCATTTACAAAACATAATTGAAGGTGGCACGGTGGCTCAGCAGTTAGCTCTGCTGCCTCACAGCGCCAGGGACCCAGGTTCAATTCCTGCCTTTGGCAATTGTCTGTGTGGAGTTTGCACATTCTCCCTGTGTCTGCGTGGGTTTCCTCTGGGTGCTCCGGTTTCCTCCCACAGTAAAAGATGTGCAGGTTAGGTGAATTGGCCATGCTAAATTGCCCGTAGTGTTAGGTGGATTAGTCAGGGGTAAATATAGGGGGGTGGGTTTCTTTTCAGAGGTTTGGTGTGGACTTGTTGGGCTGAAGGGCCTGTTTCCACACTGTAGGTAATCTAATCATAATGAAAAGCCCTTCTTATCAAAAAAAGAGACAGATACACAACAAATAACTGTCAACTAAAAAAAAAGTCAGTTGGCACTTGTACTGCTGGTTCGAGGTCACATTTCAGAATTTCAAATGTTCAATCCCACCCAGAACCACTAATATCAAGTTTGCAAATACAGATTTGTTACCTCTATCTCTTTCTGAAGCTGAGCATGTCGTTCTTGCTCCTTGATTAGCAAAACTGATTTTTCATTAATCGCTTCTCTTATTTCTGGGATTTTGTTTTTTAATTCTGTAATTTCTTCCTGTTTAAACAATAAAATATACTTTAATTTTTTTCAGTATAAAAGCCATTGCTCAATGAAGCATCTCAGTTTGTTTTAGCATTGGAGTGAAGGAAAATATTTTACGTGTTGATAAACACTGAAGAACCTCAATCTTCAATTATTAACAGAATGAGTGAGCGGAACAAGTAAAATATCAAGCATCCTGCCCATTGTTAAGCATATCGAGACCCTCAAATTAACTGCTGCATAAAGGCCTCAATACAACTGTACCTCACCTTTTTGGGCTCGAAGAGGAGGACAAAACAAGCAGCCCAACACCTTTGACTACCTGGGCAACTGTCAGGCAAGAAGAGGTTATGTCACAGAAGGGCACAGAGGTCACCTCAAATGGAGATATGCACCCTCTCCCCAGAGCTCTCTGACTCAACTACCTACTCCTCTCAACCTTTGCAGAGTTCTCTCAGCAAGCTTACCCAAGAAACCTCGATTTAGACCCATCTGGGAGATATTTTACTTTGGGACAGCTTATTAAACCTAGAAATGCCATGTACGCTCTTCTGACACCTCTGGCTAATCAGGATGGTTGGCAGTTTTCAATGTCAGGACTGATGTGACATTCTGTTAAGGACGCGGCCAATGCAAAATCACTGCCAAGCAGCTGGATTTGATAGTCAAAGCATCAACTAAGCTTTTGGTTTGGGAGTCAAGGGTTAGGTATTCTGTCTCCTCTGGAAAATCTACCCCAAAATTGGGAAGAAATAACACATGCTTTCAAAACTATGAGCAGTTGGGGCTTACTATAACATGAGGATAGGAAAGTCAAGATAATGGAGTGTAAGATGGTTAAAAATAATTCCAGAATATAGTACATTAAATAATAACTTGGAAACGTTTCCAACCTGTACTTGTTTTGTAATATTTCCTTCAGGATTCATAAGATCTGTCACCAATTCTTCTTTCTTTGTCTTTAATTCTTGGAGCATAAGCATTTTTTCTTCAAGTTGCATCATTATTGGATTTCTACTTTCTACCTGATTCATCACCTCTTTATGAGCCAATATTTTTTTTCGATATTTATCATATTCAGACAGCAACTTCAAATATTTTTCTTCTTGTTGTTGTATACCATACTGGAGTTGCAAATTACTTGCATTAAGATTCCAGAGCTGGGCCTCCAGATCAGCACAACACTGTCGCCGATTTTCTGATTCATTCTCTAAATGATAAACCTCTTTCTCAGTTTTTCTAATTTCCTGCAGAACAACTTTATTTTCCTTTTCCAGTTCAAATAATTTGACCTGTAAATAAAATTAGATTCATTTTAAAACTGAACAGTAAGCATTCATTCTACTCAGATATCAAAGAGGAAAACAGTGCTTCAGATTTTAACGGTGTTTTTTGCAGTACTTTGTAGTAGACGCAGCCTCTATGGATTTCAGCAAGGCCTTTGATACGGTTCCAAATGGTAGGCTGCTCTGGAAGGTTAGATTGCATGGAATCCAGGGAGCGCTGGCAAATTGGATACAAAATTGGCTTGATTGTAGGAAGCAGAGAGTAACAGTGGAAAGATGCTTGTCGGACTGGAGGCCTGTGACTAGTGGAGTGCCTCAGGGGTCGGTGCTGGGCCCATTACTGTTTGCTATCGATATTAATGATTTGGATGAGAACGTACAAGGCATGATTGCCGATGACACTAAAATAAGAGGTATTGTGGACAGTGAGGAAGGTTATCAGAAACTGAACTTTGATCAGCTGGGGAAGTGGGCTGAGAAACAGGAAATGGAGTTTAATATAGATAAGTGTGAGATCTTGCATTTTGGAGAGTCAAATCAAGGTAGGAGTTCATGGTGAATGTTAGGGCTTTAAGAAGTATAGCGGAAGAGAAGGATCTGGAAGTTCAGGTTCACAGTTCTCTGAAAGTGGAGTCACAGGTAGACAGGGTAGTGAAGAAGGCTTTTGGAACACTGGCCTTTATCTGTCAGGGCACTGGGTACAGAAGTTAGGAAGTTATGTTTGCAGTTATACAGGGCGTTGGTGAGGCCACACTCAGAGTATTGCGTTCAGGTTTGAACACCTTGTTATCAGTAGAATGTTAATAAACTGAAAAGGGTGCAGAAGAAATTTATAAGGATTTTGCCCTTGGACTCAGTGGTCTGAGTTATAGGGAGAGGTTGGACAAGTTGGAATTTTTTTCTTTAGAACATAGGAGACTGGCCGAAGAGGATTGTATAAGATCATGAAAGGCATGGATAGGGTGAATGTACCTAGTCTTTTTCCCAGGGTTGGGGAATCAAGGACGAGAAGACATCCGTTTAAGGTTAGAAGGGAAAGAACAAAAGGGAACTCGAGGGGAAACTTTTGTTACACAGGGTGGTACGCATATGGAATAAGCTGCCAGTGGAAGTGGTTGAGACGGGTATATTAACAACATTTAAAAGGCATTTGGACAAATACATGGATAGGAAAGGATTAGAAGGATAAGGGCCAAGTGCAGGGAAATGAGGTTAGCGTGGACGGGCATTTTGATCGGCATGGACCAACTTGCACCAAAGGGCTTGTCTCCGTGCTGTACGACTCAATGACTCTTTTGCCATATGTTCAGATATTTAACTAAAGGTAGATTTTTACTGGTCTAACTGGTTAATATATCCTAATGCCATTAATATAATTAGATTAGATTCCCTAAAGTGTGGAAATAGGCCCTTCGGCCTAACCAACCCTTCGAAGAGTAACCCACCCAGACCCATTTCCCTCTGACTAATGCACCTAACACTATGGGCAATTTAGCATGGCCAATTCACCTGACCTGCACATCTTTGGACTGTGGGAGGAAAGCAGAGCACCCAGAGGAAACCCACGCAGACACAGGGAGAATGTGCAAACTCCACACAGATAGTTGCCCAAAGCTGGAATCGAACCTGGGAGCCTGGTGCTGTGAGGCAGCAGTGCTAACCACTGAGCCACCCATAATCTAGTCCAATAGGTCAAATGTTGCAGAAGTCATAATCTAACAGTTGGACAAGATATAATTCAGTTCATTTTTATTATTAGTGACATGCATTGGCTTAAGAAAATGTTGGGAATTTGAAAATGAATTGTTAGACTTAGTGGAAACTTATTAGATTAGATTACATTACATTACAGCGTGGAAACAGGCCCTTCGGCCCAACAAGTCCACACCGACCCGCCGAAGCGCAACCCACCTATGCCCCTACATTTACCCCTTACCTAACACTACGGGCAATTTAGCACAGCCAATTCACCTGACCTGCACATCTTTGGACTGCGGGAGGAAACCGGAGCACCCGGAGGAAATCCACGCAGACCCAGGGAGAACGTGCAAACTCCACACAGTCAGTCGCCTGAGGCAGGAATTGAACCCGGGTCTCAGGCGCTGTGAGGCAGCAGTGCTAACCACTGTGCCACCGTGCCGCCCAATTCACCTGACAATGATTTGACAATACGAGTTCTGCTCCAATACACTATGGCACAGTTCCATATGCTTAATAAATAAATTTATTATCTTCTCAAGTAACCTAATGTAGTGAAAATAATTTTTAAGTTACAATTGAAACATGCCAGGCTGGCTTCCAGATGACAATAATCAATGGAAGTTACATTCTGAAAGATTTTACTGTTATGCTTAGTAGAGTCTTCCTCGTACAGAGGAACCTCGATTATCCAAAGGACATGGCGGGTAGTATTTTACTTGATTAATAAAATTCTGGATAATCGAATGCCAGATAATATAGTTTAGCCGAGCATCTGGACCTTGCGATCTTGCTGGATAATCCGATATTCGGATAATCGAATGCCAGATAATCGAGGTTCCTCTGTATCTGATTAACATAGGCAATGGTGAGACAACTGGTAATACATGGTGAGAATGGAAAAAATTGATTCTCAACAGAAAAAAGAAAATCTGATTTTACACCCAAGACGAGAATCTTGCTAGTTAGTGGCAAGAGATCTAATTCATACATGATCATTTGCTTTTTACATAATCTCACCTAATTTACATGCAGTTTGCTATTTTCCCAAGTCATGTGAGAAACTAGATGACAACAATTCCTGACATGGAAGTTTGAACAGGTGGCTACCAGTTGCAACTCACTAATACTTTCTCTGGGTATTCATCTTGACCAACATTCCCCAACATCTCAGGAATGCTCCATGGGCAGCATGGAGTTGGATCAGCAATGCACCAGTCTCACAATGTCATCAGGGCACAGTTAGGAATCACTTTTAATACAATTTAGCACTTCAATTGTGCACTTTGGAATCAGTGGCACCTTACATTGTGGCACTGCCACCAGATTGGTTTCTTGCACAGTAACAAGCACCCATCTCATGTATTAGAACAGGGTGCATCTCAGGGTTTACTTTACTTGTACTCACAGCATCTCTGCCTCTCCTTGCCTTTTAGCACAGATAGCTAGGCAACTCATCATGTTTGGCAGTAATGAACAGTCAAAGGGCTGGTACTTCATCAGACAAGAAAGGTGGTGAGGTGTCCTGAGTCAATGAATAGGAATTACAGAGAGTAGAAAGGGTTAGGTCATTTGACAAGATTAAATAGGCTTGAACCATTGAGCCAAAAGCCTGCATGCAATACGGTATATGGTAGACCATGAGACTTGGTGAGAGGTGGGTGTGCAAAGGCAGAGTTAGGGTGGCATGACATAGCACAGAGAAGATTGAGGCAGCTACTCTTGCCGAATAGAGAAGGTCATTAACCACCTTGGTCATTGTTGTGCGGTTCTCTATAGTGGACATTGCTCTCACCTGGGTGACTACTTAAGACCAGGCTGACAGTGTGTAACATGGTAAGCAGCTGGGGCCTAAATATGGAGTTAACAACATATACACTAGAAAGAAAGCAGTGCCATGGATCCGTAGTGCACATTTAATAAGGTGAGTAGCAGAGAATTGAATGAAAGAAATCACTGGTGCTCTGGGAAAGAAACTCTTCCTTAATTGCCCCAAAATTGATGCTTAGTTGTTTCTGGGTAACATTCAGTTCCTTTATGTGTTCTGATCATTCCTATATGTTTAAAAAATTGCAATTAAATGTTAGGTTTTTGAAGCAAAGTATATTTTCAGAACTTAAGTAGAAGAACATTGACTTTATTAGTGGTTAAACTGTTAATCAGTATTGAAATCATCTCCCCAAAGACCAAAAACAGTAAAGAACGTGTTATGAAACCAAAACTGAAATAAAAACTGATAATGCTGGAAATACTCAGTACTCTCAGAAACTTAGCAGGTCCAGAAACATCTGTGGAGAAGGTTCTATTAGGTGAGAAATGTTAACTTTATTTCTCTCTACACAGATGCTACCAGACATCTACCAGATGTCTGCAGCGTGGTCAGTGATCTGAAATTTATCTGGTTCATTTATTCCCTTTTAGTTTTTTTAAAAAATGTGTTCCAATTTTAAAAATAGCCAGCAACAAAGCTTCAGTTTCATATAAAAATAAAACAATGCAGATGATGGAAATCTGAAACAAGCACAGAGAATGCTGGAGAAACCCAGCAGGTCAGGCAACATCTGTGGAGAGAGAAACAGAGTTAATGTTTTGAGTCAAAAACTGTTTTTCTCATTGACAGAGGCAGAGGAGGCCCAGTGCAAAAGTCAGGATTAGGAGGGAGTTATAGAACTCACAGAATCTCTATAGTGTGGAAACAGGCCCTTTAGCACAACAAGTCCACACCAACCCTCCAAAGAGTAACCCACCCAGACACATTCCCCAGTATCGTTGAGTTTTTCCAGTATTCTTTGTATTTATTTCAGATTTCCAACATCCACAGTATTTTGGTTTTATTTGTGCATTTAATTCACTGCCGCTTCTCTTCCAGGTATGCCCACCTTGAAGAAATTCTGCTCTTTTCTCCAATGGGATTTCTGTTTTAATCTTTCAGCTTGTTCACCTTCATTGCTTTCTAACTATGGCACGGTTGCTCAGTGGTTAGCACTGCTGCCTCACAGCGCTAGGAACCCGGGTTTGCTTTCAGCCTCGGGTGACAGTCTATGTGCAGTTTGCACATTCTCCCCGTGTCCATGTGGGTTTCGTCCCACAGTCCAGTGATGTGCAGGTTAGGTGAATTGGCCATGCTAAATTACCCGTAGTGTTCAGGGATGTGTAGGCCTACTGAATTCCTAGAAAATTTTAATATCCTTTTTTTATACCCTATCCTAGATATAGAGTAGGGGAATGTGTCTGGGTGGGTTACTCTTTGGAGGGTTGGTGTGGACTTGTTGGGCTAAAGGGCCTGTTTCCACACTATAGGGATTCTGTGAATTCTATAACTCCCTCCTAATCCTGACTTTTGCACTGGGCCTCCTCTGCCTCTGTCAATGGGAAAAACAGTTTTTGACTCAAAACATTAACTCTGTTTCTCTCTTCACAGACGTTGCCTGACCTGCTGGGTTTCTCCAGCATTCTCTGTGCTTGCTTCAGATTTCCATCATCTGCATTGTTTTATTTTTATTTGAAACTGAAGCTTTGTTGCTGGATATTTTTTAAATTTGGAACACAATTAAAACAAACTAAAAGGGGATAAATGAATCAAATAAATTTCAGATCACTGACCATACTGCAGACAAATTTGGTGTGATTGTGATGATATGAATACCCACATGGATCTTAACTTTGTGGAAAATTCTTTATTCGAACCCTACTCTGCCCATTCCTCACTCCTATTTTCAAATATACTGATGATTGTATCTGTGCTATTTCTTGCTGTTCCTCTAAGCTGGAGAATCTCACAGTATTTGCTTACAGTTTCACCTCTTTTCTTGCTTTCACTCAGTGCACCTATGATTCTTCCCATCCCTGACCTCTCTGTTTCCTTAACTGGGGGTAAATTAACAGCATTATCAAAAGAAGCCCACTAAGGTATGCAGCAAATTTATCTATACTTCCTCATGCCCACTTCCTATAAAGGAATATTTTAGCCTGCCTTGTCAATTAGCTAATCGCCATTGCTCACAAATACTCAGCAGAAGTCTATGATGGTAATTTTAGAGGTGATGATAGTTTGATTTATATCTACAACACTGCATTAACAATAGCTCAACACTACATTCTGGATAGAAAATGGGGTGCAGATTTTATGTCAGAATTTCTGCTTCTGTAAATGTATATGCTATGTTTCATCTTGCACAATGCTCTGGGCTATATTTGTGCAATGGAATTGACTTATATTACCCACAGCATTGCAAGTGGATAAAACGTTAAAAAGAAAATGTAATCATCATCTTTATGGAAAGATGTATTTTAAAAAAGCCAAGATACAGTAAAACCACAATTGGTTATGTAATACTGCACATTGAGGCAAGAAATAGTATTTTGCTGCTATATAGTCCAAGGCCAGATTGGTTTGATGGGATGGTCTCCTGATAATATCACCAGGGTAGAAGATGTCTCCCCTTTCAGTGACTCCATCTAGCAGCAATTGCAAGGCAGCGTCATTAAACCCTAGGTACCAGCATCTGCTTGTTTGCAAACATTTCTTGGCTGCTGGGGCAACCATTAACCGTCCCTGGGAAGTTTATGGTTTGCAGCCAATGGAGTGGTGCCAGCTGTCCTTTAAACATAGCTCGTAAACCTCTGTCCTCAGAAGGTTCCATGAAGGGCGATAGCCTCCTTTTTGCTTGCCAAGTCTACAGCATCTTACATGCATTGAAAATGAGGTGAAGATAACACGCACTAGGCATTAGATTAAACAACGAGGTAAAAATAATGACTGCAGATGCTGGAAACCAGATTCTGGATTAGTGGTGCTGGAAGAGCACAGCAGTTCAGGCAGCATCCAAGGAGCTCGATTTCAAAGCTCCTTGGATGCTGCCTGAACTGCTGTGCTCTTCCAGCACCACTAATCCAGAATCTGGTTTCCAGCATCTGCAGTCATTATTTTTACCTAATCGAGATGTGTACATCAGTAATGACATTGTCATCAGTTTGTTGGCTGCTAACGGCTAATATTTATGACTTTGCTTCCTTTTTAATAGTCACGTTTTGATTTGTCAAGTGGAGAATTACTGGATTGAGCTCTTCCATTGAGCTGAAAGTAGAAACATTCTGAAAAAATCCATACGGAAAAACATTGTTTTTGTTTGTATAGTCAACAAAGGTTATTTCTCAGTTAGTATGTGTTTTTTAGTTCCCAATTTCTGTTTTATTTAATACAAGAATCGTTTTGTGATGTTTATACTAATTTGAAAAGTAATCATGCAATTAATATGGGTACACTAAAGAACTTTAACTGAAATTGTGATCTGAAAATATTTATTTTTGAGGTTTTCCTGAAAAGTGATCTATGCTACTTTCTCCCCCCCCCCACCCTCCTCGAGCTTATCTCTCCACGCTCCAGGCTCACTGCCTTTATTCCTGATGAAGGGCTTTTGCCCGAAACGTCGATTTTGAAGCTCCTTGGATGCTGCCTGAACTGCTGTGCTCTTCCAGCACCACTAATCCAGAATTAGATTAAACAACACATTTAAGACACTTGCTGCCATATTCTAACACCAAAATAGAAAACCTCAAGTGAGTGAGCTGGACACAACCTCCTCTTCCTCCTTCCCTAAAAACCTAACCCAGGGTTTCCCAAACTATGGGTCACAATGATTTGTCCTCAGTAGAGCTGCCTTAAAAATTCTGAGTATTACAACTCACAATTCCTATAATGGCAGTCAAGTGGTACAACTATGCCCAGGAAAACGATTGCAGAAGTGCTAAACATGGAGGTGAAGCACACTGTCCGATTATCCTGTCAATCAGAAATATAGACACCCAAAGCAGCTAATCTAGTGCAAACTATTTCTATTGTCAAGTTAAGCAGCCAACGATGGTTCTTGTTCTGAACAACAGCAGTCACTTGTCTCTTAAGACAAGCTAAAATCTCTAGCTGGTAAAATCCCTCGTTTATTCTTTCTTGCCAGTTTTGTATCATGGATGTTTCTGCTGAACATGCCCTGGTCAGTGAATTTAACATTGCTGATAATACCTTTTTTCCTCTCCTCCTAAACCCCTGATTGAGGCCTGACCAGAGTGGCTGATGATGACTGCTAGCCCCATCATTGATGCCAGGGCAACACAATGGCTCAGTATTAGCAGTGCTGCCTCACAGAACCAAGGACCTGAGTTCAATTCCAGCCTCAGCCAACTGTCTGTGTGGAGTTTGCACATTCTTCCAGTGTCTGCGTGGATTTCCTCCGGGTGCTTCGATTTCCTCCACAGTCCAAATATGTGCAAGTTAGTGAATTGGCCATGATAAATTGCCCATAGTGTTCAGGAATGTGTAGGTTAGGTGCATTAGTCAGGAGAAATGTAAAGTAATAGGGTCGGGGAATGGGTCTGGGTGGGATACTCTTTGGAGGGTCGGTGTGAAATTATTGGGCCAAATGGCCTGTTTCCATACTGTAGGTCCCTCAGTCAACGTGGGTGCAACTGACTCCTTCACTGACAATCCCTAGCTCATTCCTCTACAGGTAATTCCTGGGGCCTACTCCCCAATTCAACTACTAAAAGGAATGTGAGACAGTGGGTGCATGTGACTGAATATGAGAGAAAGTGAGTGTGTGTAAGCATGTGAGCAAGTGACTGAATGTGAGAAACTGAAATGAGAATTCAGCTTTTGTATTTACTTGTGGGTTCCACTATGAACAATTTCTTTCACAATCCATTCACATCTAGCAGTGAGCCTTTTAAATTCTTTGGAAATGAGAAACAAAAAAGTAAGAATTCTATCTATAACTGTTTTTATTCACTCATGGGATGTAGGTGTCTGACATAGAAAATAGGAGCAGTCGGCCACTCAGACCTTTGAACTTGCTCCACCATTTATTATGATCTGTTCCCACTTTTCCACTTCATCCTTTGAACCCTTTATCCCCAAGTGGTATATCCAATTAATTGTCCTGGAGAAGTTCATGGTGTGCTTCCTTCCTGAATCACTGCAGTTCCTGGAAATGTTGTGATGTTCACAGTGCTATTAGGAAGGGAATTCCAGGCTTTCCTCTCATTAGAGGTGAAGGAATGGTTTTATAGTTCCAAGTAAGGATGTTGAGTGACTTGAAGAAACATTTGTAGATGATGTTTCCATGTATCAGCTGCCTTTCACCTTTTTGATAGTAGCGGTCGTAGATTTGATAGGTGCTGTTGGAGGAACCTTGGAGAGTTAATGCAGTGCGTTTTATAGCAGGCACAATGTGATGAGGTCAATTTGACAAATGGATAAACAATTTCAGGCAAACAAAAGAACTATTACTTATTTCAAATGTACGTATGGAGAGGAAATTTTAATACACTGTGAATACACTCTGGTAGGTTACAGAAAATCTTCAAGCTCTATACAGAAAATAGCATGCACATTACAATTCTACATTTCAATGTCTATGTGTCTCACATTATCTTTGTTCTCCCACAGTCTCTCATAGACATTATCATTCTCTTACAAGACCACTGATGGCGTGGCTTCTATGCTATTAGCTTTGACAGTCTGAACGTCTTGCTATTCATTTCTCATTACTAGTTTTGCTTATTATTGACTATATGCTAAAGCTTCAACCCTTAACTAACTTAACCCCTCCAGTACACACTACTGCCTCTGTGGCAAAGGGAGTGAATGTTGAAGGTGATGGATCAAGTGTGATAAGATTATCTTTGTCCTGAATGGTGTCAGGCTTCAAATGTTGGAGCTACACTCATCCAGGAAAGTGGGGAATATTCAATCACATTCCTGACTTGCCTTGTAGATGATAGACAGGTGCAGTGACAGTTTCCTTAAGTACAGGTTCACAGGTTTTTCAGTGAGACTTGAAGAACGGCAGAATTACAGTGCAGTGAAAACATGAAATTAAATAAGGTGAAGCTATACTAGGAGACCATTCATAGGGATTAGAATGGAGAAAGCAAAATAATTTCTCCAAATCTGGAAAGAGGAGTTTCTGCAGCAACAATCTTCCGTCATTTTGTTTCCCCGTGTGCACTTTCAACTTCCAGCATGCTGGAAGATGGTAATAGCTTTCAGCATCTGCTTGAACGTTTCAGTGAGCTCTTGAACATCCACATTTTATACCTTCCCAGATCTCCACCCTACAAGTCTTGGACCTGCATATTTTTTCCACCCTGCCCCGGCATATGAGGTGACCATGCCAGGTGTGAGCATTCACTGCCTCCTCTTTGAAGCCAAGATGCTCCTGACTGTGGACAATTCACCCTCCCACATTATCCTTTCCAAGTGATGCTTCAATGTATACCCCTTTGCAGATACTGTGCCCCCCCCCATTCACATCTACTCCTCTCTTCCCAATATCCTGAAGCTGCCATTACCGAAGACCAAACCCCACTCCCACTAACTGACTGAGGACTGTTGATTAGCAATACAAGCTGCCTAGTTGTGTGACTGTGCTAACTGGCATGGCGTGGCATGGCAAGGCAAGACAAGGCAGGCAAAGCATGGATGCTGACAGCGTCCAAGTAGGTATTGTGTTCAAGTTCGAAAAGAGCAAACAAGCAATCTGAGATGTAGCCTGGTCCAGTCTGTAAGCTGAGTGCTTGACTGTATGCACAAAGTGCTCCCCCACTGGCACCTCAGCCATTTGTCCTGCCTTATTTCCCAACAGAAGATCAAGTATTGCTCCTTCTCTAGTAGGTACATCCACATAATGAATAAGAAAGTTTTCTTGTACACACTTAACAAATTCCTCCCCATCCATGCCCTTAACACAATTACAATCCCAGTCCATGTTTGCAAAAGTTAAAATTCACTACCATTACATCCCTATTATTCTTACAGACATCTGAGATCTCCTTATATATTGCTTCTCAATTTTCCACTGACTATTGGTGGGGGCATATAATACAATCCCAACAAGGTGATAATCCTTTATTTCTCATTTCCACCCATATAACTTCACTGGACAATCTTGCAGGTCTATCTTCCCTAAGTATTGCCGTAATATTGTCTCTAACCAAAAATGCCACTTCCCCACCTCTCTTGCCTCCCTTTCTATCCTTCCTATAGCATCTATACCCAAAACATTAAGCTGCCAGTCCTGTCCATCCCTGAGCCTGTATCAGCTATGATATCCTGGTCCCAAGTTCTCAACCAGGCGTTAAGTTAATCTGCCTGACCTGTCAGACCTCTTGCATTGAAGTCAATGTTGTTTTATTTTAACAGGGAGTACACCAATGAAGGTTATTGTGTTGCTATTTTCCTTGATGTTAACATTTGATACAGTTCTATAGGCTATTATATGCTGCTGCTTTGTTTTATATGATACAGGGGTGAGGATTACTATACCTGTTTTGTTTTAAATTAATACTGGGATTATAGCACTGGAGGCTATTCTACACTGCTGCTTCTTTTACTTTTGCACTTTAATAATAAAGACTGAATGTCTCCCTCCCTTCGCTATAAACCATCTTTTCATGCACCCACCTCCCCACAGTGCCACTCCTCCATTCTCACAGCTCTAAGTGTAAAAGAAAATAATTGGGAAGCACTGACCTATCTGCAATGCAGGCTGGATGAGTAGGAAAACTCAGTCTGAACAGCAATGTGCTTCTGACTCCCAGTTTAATATGAATTCTGCCATGGCAAACACAAGGTTAATTAAATCCACCTTAGCTGGGCCCCAATACCTATCTTCTTCCCTGGTGATCAGGACTAGTTCTTCTTCTCTCCTTAGTTCTGTTCCTTAAATGAAAGAACAAAATGGGCCAAAATAGTGGAAGGGCAGAATACAGAAACCTTACTGATATACTCTGACTTCTTGGAACATATAGTGTCATCATTTAAAGTTATTACATCCAAAACAAACTTATAATGACCAAAAAGCAAAAATCATTTGTATTTTAATCAATATCAATGCTAAAGTCGCTGTTTACAGCATCATTAGTGCTCATTTATTTCAGGCAGAAATTGCTGAAGGCTAGTCTTTTATTGGAAAATAAGTTAGTGATTGATATCAGGACTGAAGATTATCATGTTCCCAAATCTCCTCTGAAAAATTGTTTTCTTTTTTATTCACTGTTTTCAAGTTTTATTTACAAATGAAACTATCATTGGATAAGTGCAGCTGACATAATTTCAGTTTGGAACTACATGGTTTTAGATTAAGGTACTTTAAAGAGAATTATTACAATCCATCACACAACGTTTTACCTTTTTAGTGAACGTAAATGTATATGATTTGTGAGACATCATATGTAGCAGGAAGATTACATTCACATCACTATAACTCTATTATCAGTAGGGACTATAACACATGCTGTCATGATCCTCTCAACATTGGTAGACAGATTGCACTTCAGGCAGACACTTTTTAATATTAAATGGTAAATGAATAGAAATTGGCATGAACAATTGCCTCGAAATGTGGGTACGCTTTTTATCAGCATAGGACTAAATTATAAGTCTGGGGCACCCCTGACATTGGGCCTTAGACTTCTTTAGCATCAAGCTGTCAAGCCTCTAAGAACTTGTCAGTGAAGAGTGATGATGATCAGGTCACTACCAGCATCACAGTGGCCTTAAGATAGGAGGTCTGATTCAGATTGGTAAGAGTCATCAATAGATGGAAAAATCAAAGGGTAGGATGGAAGGAGATTGGAAAATAGGGAATAAATCACAATCTGGAGGGAAATCAAAACATCGATTGTGGGTCAACAGACTGGTGATTTTGTTTGGGGGGGGTAATGTTCTACTGAGCTGGTTGGGGTAGAGATTAGAGATAGAATGGGGACAATGTCTGATGGCAACTTTATTAATAAAACGTGGGTTGGGAGAAGCAATACTGCTCTTCCCGGCTCACTGTTCCACACTCTTGCTCACCTATACTCTCTTTCTGGTGATAACCAATATGGAGAGATTGTACATGTATTAATGCTGTTATTTGCACAGGCATTAATCTGGTTCTAAGACTGTTGGTGAAACAGAAACCAAGATAAAAGTTTATTAACTACTCAGTCTTCCAGTTTCTTCCACACACAAGCCCCTCTTAAGTTCAGTTTAAAATTCCCTACTTTTCATTTATCTACTAAGAACTAAAGCCTTGGTTTGCTTTTTTTAAAAAGAAAGCTGTGACACAATTCCCAGTGATTGATGTATTTGTCCTCCAAGATCTTCATGTTATTCTACCCAGAATATTTTCTGCATTTAAATCTACCAAACATTTTGAATAATTCTGTTGAGCAAAACCAGGACTTGCAAATTCTTTCACAGTAAATAGCAACAGCAGCATTACAATATTTGTCCAATTTTAGTTTTTCCATATGAAATAACTGTATGAAGACCGGTATTCCATCACCAAGTCACCCTTTATTTACATCTGGATAGTATATAACACTGACCCAGTTAGTACAAAAATATGCTCTTAGTGTGCAAAACCCCGATACTCCTTTTTATTCTTTTTGTTGTTGTGACACAGTAAAATAGAGACATTGTGTAAAGACTTCATTCTATATTTTTCCACCACGAGGAAAACACCCATGTGTTAATAACCCCAACCCTCTTTATATCTACCAAGTCAATTAATTCATCAATCTGAATCACCTTAACTACTCACTTTATAAGTGATCTCTGGCAGTTCCATGTTTAAGAAAATATTCTTTCCGTGTGAGTGGCAACAATGGAAGCTACTAAGTTGTTCAACAGAATGAACTACATGTTGTCTTCAAGTCTGTACAACAGTACAGTTTTCTGATTACGATTCTGTTAGTTGTAAATAACGAAAAGTCTCTTTTCATTTTATCTTTGCAAAGTATGTTACTAACATTAGTTTACACCCAACACATGTTTTCGAGTACTTAATTTTGTAAGATCCTGTCTAAAGAACAGCATGGATGGTACACTGAAACTAACTTGAAATCTTGTTTTCTCAATGTAATATAAACCAGTTTACCTGCAAGTTATTAAGAATATTCTTGCTTTTCTCTGCTTCTGCATTCTGTTGATGCTGTTGATGTGCTACTTCTTTAACTATCTGGGAAAGCGAAAGCTCTGTGCTTTGTCTTGTCATATCTCAAAAAGCAAAGAAAATCACCAAATATGATTAGTATGTCAGTTATGTTGCATTTGATTTATTCTACATAAATGGACTTAACATGGTATGCTACAAATAACATTTAAAAGTGTGAATTCCCTCAAGTGCAGGTAAAAGGGATTAGTCTAATTTGGTGTTTGTTGGTCAGCATAGACACAGTAGGCTAAAAGGCCTTTTCTATGCTGTATGAATCTCACTACTTTTCATGCACGTATGACATTTAAACAGCACATGAAATCTACTAAGTGAAGAAATTCAAATGTGAGTTGTTTCTGTCACTTTTGTATTTTCAAAATACTATTGGCTAAATTTCCTTTCGGTTTTTGAATCTTCTGTAATTTCAGAGTCCTTAGTAGTTTTATTAGGATTGTCAGTGTGAGAGGCATTTAATAGCAGTTGCAAGTTTCTTGGGTTTCCACCATCAATGTACTCTGGACAATTCAGACTAAGATTCATGATGCATAATTATTACCAGGATGACTTGGTATATGGAAAATGAGGTGTATCTGATATGGAAAAGACTGATTCTGAATTCAGATTTCTGCAGCGTCAAAATGCTTTTCAACACTTTTTTTTAACCTTGCCTTCAAATACGTAGACTTGCTCCTCAAAATGTCAGACTGCTGCCAGATAGTTGAATTCTCCGTCATTATAAGTTAGACAACAGTTATTGCAAGAGTTATCTCAATACATGTCAGGAGTGAAATCTTCTATTCTATGTAACAAACTCTACTTATGAACCTTACTTTCTTCCACTCAGTATATTGATTGTTTTCATATACTACATAAGAATACATTAACCCTCTTTGGTCCCAAATATCCATACCAATCATCATCATTTTAGTGAAAACAACTGTACCACAGATTGCATCCCTTCCATATACCTCTACCATCCAATAATAACAAAGAGTTATGTCAGTGTATCCTCTATTTCATTAGAGAACATGTCCTCTAATTTTCTTTTGTAATGCATGATCAATTTGTTTAAGTGTGCAGGAGTTTGTTCATATGCAACTTAAAGGGACCAACACGTAAGCTGCTTGCATAGGAATTTTGGGTTGCTGTGTGGCCACAGAGCTTAGAGGGAAAATTGGTGCCTTATGGCAATTTTATCCTGGCAGAGATATATTGATGTCTATACATTTGAACTATGCTCCTAAAAAACTTCACTTTTCCACCTTCCTTCCAATGCCATGGTGTTCTAAGGAGGAAGGTTAGAGACTTGACAGGCACTGCTACTTTAAGAGATGGCAGTATCAGGTGGATGGTCTCCTTTCAACTAGGTTATAGATTGATAATTCAGATGGCTGGTCTGATGTCAGCTACCAGAACTGAGACACAGCAGTTGACATGGTATATAAGCAATAATTCGCAGTGTGCTGCATTCGGTTCCCTATTGCCTCCTGCAATTCTGACATAAAGGTGGAGGCACCAATTGGTCTCTTTACACTTCTTGGTTATCTTACTAAAGATTCAAATTAAACTGCCACTTGCTCTATTGACTCCTATAAAGAAAACAATTTTTTATGATGTTACTGCAGAAATGATTATGCTTCATCTAATCATTAGAAACATAGAAAGCAGGAGAAGGAATAGGTCATTTAGCTCTGTTGTTCAATATGATCAAGGCTGATTATCCAACTCAGTACTTGTCCTTGCTTTCGCTCATATCCTTTGATCCTTTTACCCTAAGAACTATACCTAACCCCTTGAAAACATTCAATGTTTTGGTCTTAACTGCTTTTCTGTGGCATGGAATTCACAGGCTCACCACTCTCTGGGTTAAAAAATTTCTCATCTCAGGCCTCAATCGCCTATCCTGTATACTTAAACTGTGATTTAGATTTAGGCTTTGGCTCTGGAGTTGTTGCTCATTTTCAAATATTAACCAGATATACAGGTAACATGATCTCTGGGACGCGTGACTCTAAATCTATTGAGTCCTCTCCTTTCAAATAAAAAAGAATTGGTATCCAATCTTTGGGTTCACTCCTGCTCTGTGAATTACTGAGTGTCACATCCTCACTATTACTATCTAATTCCCCCTAGGTGAATGTCTCTAAGTTGATACTTGAAATAGAGGATGCAAATATCATAGACCATTGGAGTGAATTATGATAGAATAACATGGGCACATGGAATTGCTGCAATTGATGAATGATCTAATCATTGTTTTCTGTATATAATTACTGCGCATCCTGCTTCTGCGCTGAATCTGTGGGACAGGATGGCATAAGCTAAGAACGGGGAGTAATTGTCTCAGAGAAATCAAGAAGATGGAAAAAGGGGCCAGAAAGCTCTGACTATGTGCTACTTTGCATTGTGACAATTACTAACGCAGACAACGTTGTTAACATGGGAAGGCATGGTGGTTCAGTGGTTAGCACTGCTGCCTCACCGCACCAGAGACCTGGGTTCGAATACAGCCTCGTGCGACTGTCTGTCTGTGTTGAGTTTGCACATTCTTGCCGTGTCTGCATGGGTTTCCGCCGGGTGCTCCAGTTTCTTCCCACAGTCCAAAGATGTGCAGGTTAGGTGGACTGGCCATGCTAGGTGACATCCTCAGTGCTTGGGAGCCTCCTGTGAAGCGCTTCTGTGATCTTTCCTCCGGCATTTATAGTGGTTTGTCTCTGTCGCTTCCGGTTGTCAGTTCCAGCTGTCCGTTGCAGTGGCTGGTATATTGGGTCCAGGTCGATGTGTTTGTTGATAGAATCTGTGGATGAGTGCCATGCTTCTAGGAATTCCGTGGTTGTTCTCTGTTTGGCTTGTCCTATAATAGTAGTGTTGTCCCAGTCGAATTAATGTTGCTTGTCAATTGCGTGTGTGGCTACTAAGGATAGCTGGTCGTATGACACTACTATTATAGGACAAGCCAAACAGAGAACAGCCAGGGAATTCCTAGAGGCATGGCACTCATCCACAGATTCAATCAATAAGCACATCGACCTGGACCCAATATACCGGCCACTGCAGTGGACAGCTGGAACTGACAACCGGAAGCGGCAGATTCAAACCACTACAAATGCCGGAGGAAAGATCACAGAAGCACGTCACAGGAGGCTCCCAAGCACCGAGGATGTCACCTAGACAGGGGACGAAACATCTGTAACACAAATTCCCAGCTCGGCGAATAGAACCACAACAACGAGCACCCGAGCTACAAATCTTCTCCCAAACTTTGGCCATGCTAAATTACATATAGTGTTCAGGAATGTATGGGTTAGGTTTGTTAGCCATGGGAAATGCTGGGTTCCGGGGGTGGGTTTTGGAATTATCTTTGGAGGGTTGATGTGGACTTGTTAGGCCGAATGGCCTGTTTCCACATTGTGGGGATTCTATTAAAATAATACCTTCTTCCACAAGTGCTAAGTCCCAACGAGCCATATGAACTTGCCCTAGAAGGTGCCATATGGATGCTCCTTTTAGTGGCCTGCTTTATATGGGCATCAGGTGCTAATTTGACCTTCAAAGAGCTTAAGTAAATTAGGATAAAATTAGTATTTCTACTTAGTATTTCTAGAAGTGTGTTCCTCTTTAAGTACCCTCATCTTACCCAAGAAAGTCACCTCTTTCTCTCTTAACCCCATTTCCAATACTCTGCTGACTATTGAGCTTATCTTCCCAAATAAGCAGATGTCCTTGGTGGTTCTCACTCTTCAGGTGTTGTCCCTCTCATGTTGAAGTCTGTGGTCATCACTTCTCTTCTCAAAATGTGGGAGATTAGAAATGTAGTTTCTGCAGGTGGGGGAGGGGGTGTTGTAGGGGGAGGGGAAGGGGAACATTACACAAACGGTCGCGGGATTCTTGCAGCATACTTAAGGCTAAGATTTTAACAAATATAGAGGTTTTTGTTTAAGAAATAGTTTTAAACTAAGAAATAACTTTAAAGTGTTGGAGTTGACCACAAAAGAAGCAGCAGGGGCATTTCACAATAAAGCTTATAGTATGATAAGAGAAACTGGATAAAAGAACAAGCTGTAACAAACAAGGAACAAAGAATGCAGACATACAAGGACAGCAGGATGGCCAGATAAGAAAATAACTAGAAAAAAAAAGTGAGGTAATCAGTTTATGATAGGATGGGAAAAGGGAGGCGTGATTCCGCAACTTGCAAACTGAATAAGAATGCTAACATGCTTTGTTTTCCCATGCATTTCTGCTTGATTGCAGAGGCGTCCGGTACTTGCAAGGCTGTAATAAATTGTTCTTGTTTCCAAGGCTTTGTCTCAGGCTGATTTGTGAGTGAGTTCTGTTTCTCACAATTGGGGGCTCGTCCTGGATCCAAAACTCTGACTGCTCGACACTCTTGGGACGATGGGGGAGGTGCATCTCGCCGATTTCGGTGACCTCCAACTCCCTTGCTTGTTGTTCGTGGTTTGGGTGAGTACGGTCCGGACTGGGAGACCCTGGAAACAAGGCGGGCAGATGTGGCGGTTTCGGTCGGGCAACTCTTGTGCACAAGACCCGGGTAGGGTAAGGTCTTAAAGGATATATCCGGGCGACCGGGGGCAGTGATATTTGCCACGGGACGGGGCGCACCGAAACGACCAGGTAACTCTGTGCACAGACCAAGGTAAGAAAAGAGACCTTTAAGTATTGTCTTGGTGGTCGGGACGTACGGAAGTACGGGGAATTGGCGATATATAAAATAAAGCATATGTCAATGGAAAACACCCATGTCAGAAGGGCTAGTAGCTGAAGGGCTACTGAGGGTGCACTTCATAACTAACTTATGGCCAGACGTCCAGAAGAATATTCAAAAGCTAGAGGAGTCGTTGCGGGAAGCTCAAAGTGTCTGTGAGATATGGTGTCTCTGTGTGTGTGTGTGTGAGAGAGAGAGAGAGAAAGAGCTGTACAGCTAGTAGAAAGTTTAACCCTTTGTGATTCCGTTTGAATGCACATTTGTTTGTTGGTGATTGAATGTTTGTGCTTTGTTCCCTGGAGCTTGAGATCCGAGACTGTTTTGAATCTGATTTCTACTATGGAAATTTTAACATGATTTCTTTTAAGGTTAAGGATTTTACAGATTATGAAATAAAATGTTAACTCCTGTTCTTTGTACAGGTCATGACTGCCTTACTATCAGTTTCTAACTAATCTCTTTTATCCTTACATAAAAGTGTTACATGGAGAACACTTGAAGTCTCAAAATGCATATAATTGGTCAGATTAATCAGACGAGTAAGGTATCTAGTTAGGACCCTGAAGGGGGTATGGAAGAAGGTGACACTGGACCTCGTTAAGATTACTTAAATTAGCAACAATGGGAGGCACGGGGAGTTGCCTGTGTAACGATCGATCTGTAAATAACGTTAAAGGGGAATATATTCCGCCCGACAGTCCTTTGGGGAAAATGTTGGGTAATTGGGAACACAACTCCGGACGTGGGAGAAAGTTAAGGCCACAATGATAAACTATTGTTGTTTTGTTTGGACTAGAGAAAGTATTAAGGCGCCTGGTATGTTTTTGGCCCAAATATGGGTCCGATGAGGATTGGCTGTGTCAAGATCTTAATATATATGTCAATCGAAAAGAACCGTACAGTCAAAAAGAGTCCGATTATGCGGCTTGTTGGATAGGGAGTGCGGGAGTAAAATTATGTCCCATGAATACGGAGGAATCAGGGAAAGAACAGAAAAAGAATGAACAAGGGAAGCCACAATGGGATCCCTTAACGTGTTTGCCGTCCCCATATACTACTCCCCGGAACGAGCCTACAGCTCCCGAAGTAGAACCGAGTCCAGACACAGAAAGGGGAACAGACCCTGAACTAAAAGATGCAGAACTTAGGGGGCTCAGAATCACTCAAGCCACCACACGTAAAGGAGGGGCAGAGATAATGGAAAATATAAAATTATGTCCCTTACGAGAGGTGCCAATTGGGGAAGGTACAATTGGATATGTAAACGCTCCCTTAACTAGAAGTGAAGTTAGGGTCTTTAAAAAGGAAATGAAAAGTTTAGTAAGGGATCCGGTTGGACTAGCCGAACAATTAGATCAATTCCTAGGGCCTAATTTATATACCTGGGGAGAACTGATGGCAATTTTAGGAACATTATTTTCAGGGGAAGGACAAGGTATGATTAGGACAGCGGCTTTATAGGAATGGGAAAAGAAGCATTCAGTTGGGGAAGAAGGGGCCCCAGTAGAACAGAAATTCCCAAATGTTGATCCTCATTGGGAAAATAATGACAGAGAAGTTAGGGAGTCAATGCGGGATCTACGAGAAATGGTAATATTAGGAATTAAAGAGGCAGCACCTAGATCACAAAACTTTGTTAAGGCCTTTGAAGTACGACAAGAGAAGGATGAAACCCCTTCTGCATTTCTTAAAAGGCTCAAGGAGGCCACAAGGAAGTATTCTGGAATGGATCCCGATAATCCGATAGCACAGGGACTCTTAAAGGTCCAGTTTGTAACTAAATCATGGCTGGACATACAAAAGAAATTACAGAAATTAAATGGGTGGAGTGAAAGACAGATGGAAGAACTGTTACGTGAGGCACAGAAAGTGTATGTGAAAAGGGAAGACGAGAAGTGGCAGCAGTAGAAGAAATAACAAAAAGGAGAATGGGATCAAGGGATAACAGGAAGGGTAGGGGAGGACAAGAAAGACAAAGGTCAGATACCCGGGAAAGGAGGCAACAGACAGGGTGTTACCATTGTGGGAAAGTGGGGCATTTTAAACGGGAATGCCCGGAATTAGCATGAGAAAGGGAAGCCATTTCCCTAATGACCTTAGATGAAGATTAGGGGAGTCAGGGGTTCCTTCCTCCTGAGACCCACCGGGAACCCTTGATAAATTTAAAGGTGGGACCTGAAGGGGAGGAGGCAGTATTTTTGGTGGACACGGGAGCGGCATGGTCATCCCTAAGTCTTAGACCTACTGGTGTTAAATTGACTAAGGAGTATCTTAAGGTTTCCGGAGTAAAAGGCGAAGAATTCTTGGTGCCTATTTTTGAACCAACCCTAATTAGAAGAAATTATGAGGAAGTAATAGGACAATTACTATATATTCCTGACATTGGAAGTAATCTATTAGGTAGGGATTTGATTATATTGCTGGACTTAAAAATTGGGGTGGAGGATAGTGCAGTAACTGTAACGATGGCTATGTTAACACCTAGTGAAGAAAAGCAAATCAGCCCTGACATGTGAGCAAAAGCGGATAACACAGGCATCTAAATATTACTCCGTTGGTGATTATGTTGACTCGAGAAGATGAGACGGTTCGGGTTAGACAATACCTATATCGTTGGAAGGCCGTAGAGGTCTGCAACCAGTTATAGATTCTTTGGTAAAAACTGGACTGTTAGAACCATGTATGTCGCCCTTTAATATCCCAATACTGCCCGTCCGCAAACCAGATGGAACCTATTGATTGGTGCAGGATCTTAGGGCATTGAACCGATTGGTTCGAACACGACACCTGGTGGTACCTAATCCATATACTTTGCTAGGCAAAATACCGTGTAACCACCACTGGTTTAGTGTAATAGATTGAAAAGATGCATTCTGGGCTTGTCCTCTGGCCCCACAAAGCCATGACATGTTTGCTTTTGAATGGGAAAACCCATACATTGGTAGAAAACAACAGTTCCGATGGACGGTACTTCCCCAGGGATTCACAGAATCACCTAATCTATTCGGGCAAGTACTGGAACAGGTCCTGGAACAATATAAAATGTCTCGGGGAACGTCATTGTTACAATGTGTGGACAATTTACTTGTATCAGGACTAAAGAGAGATAACGTGAGTTTAGCCACCAATAGACTGTTAAATTTCCTAGGGCAACATAGAGAAAGAGGTGAAATACTTAGGACACCTTATTAGTGAGGGCACTAGGCGCATTAACCCTGAGAGAATTAAAGGAATAGTAGAACTGCCCCTTCTGACCACCAAACGAGAATTACAGACGTTCTTGGGGCTGGTGGGCTATTGTAGATTATGGATAGAAGCATACGCCCAGAAAACGAAGGGGTTATATTACAAAATGACAGAATCTGAACATGAAAGACTGCACTGGACAGAAGAGGAAAAGGAAGGGTTACATGAGTTGAAACGTAGTCTAATACAAGCTCCGGTGTTGGCCCTTCCCTCCCTAGATAAACCATTCCACCTTTTTGTGACAGTAAATGATGGAGCAGCCTTAGGAGTGTTAACCCAGAAAGGAGGGGGAAAGAGACAGTCCATTGCCTTTCTGTCCAAGATCTTGGACCCTGTCTCGAGAGAATGGCCTGAATGTATACAGGCAGTAGCAGCCACTGCCATACTGGTAGAGGAAAGCCGTAAACTTACTTTTGGAGGGGCGCTAGTCGTTAGTACCCCCCATCAAGTTAGAACTATGTTAAACCAAAGGGCAGGGAGATGGTTGACAGACTCACGAATCTTAAAATACAAAGCCATCCTGATGGAGAGAGATGACTTTGTGTTAGCAACAGACACCTGTCTAAATCCAGCTACCTTCCCATGGAAGGGAGAACCTCTGGACAAACGAGAATTAGAACATGACTATCTGGATATCATTGAGTATCAAACCAAAGTTAGACAGGACCTAAAGGATGTCCCCTTACATGATGGGGACAGACTGTTTATAGACGGGTCATCAAGAGTAGTACAAGGAAAAAGACACAATGGATGTGCAGTAGTGGATGGTAACGAGAATCGAACGGTTGAGGCTGACCGGTTGCCGAACACATGGTCGGCCCAGACTTGTGAGTTGTATGCATTAAACCAAGCTTTAAAACAATTAGTGAACCGAGATGACACGATTTACACCGACTCTAAATATGTCTATGGGGTGGTACATACCTTCGGAAAAATATGGCAAGAATGTGGACTAATCACGGGGAAAGGAATTGATACACGAAGAGTTGATAGGACAAGTTTTGAAAAATTTGGAATTACCCCGGGAAATAGCTATAGTCCATGTACCTGGGCATCAGAAGGGGAACACTCTAGAAGCAAGAGGGAATAGGCTAGCAGACAAGGCAACCAAAGAGGCAGCTATGAGCCATACAGTAACAAAAATACGGGTTCTCACGCTCATAGTGGAGTCCCCTTCTGTGAACCCCGTGTACACGGAAGAAGAGGAAAAGGAATTCCAGGAAATAGGGGCCACTAAGACAACCCAAGGAAGATGGATCCTCCCGGATGGAAGGGAGTTATTAAGTAAACCAGTCATGAGAAACATCCTAACCATCTTGCACCAAGGCAGTCATTGGGGCTCCCAAGCTATGTGTGACATAGTGTTAAGGAAGTACGGATGTAAAGGGATATACACATTAGCCAAGCAGGTATGCGCAGGATGCCCGACTTGCCAAAAGACTAATAAGAAAGTAATGAGAGGGGGGCCAAGAGGTGGAAGAAACCCTGGGGTAAGACCTTTTCAAAGAATACAGGTAGATTACACAGAACCCCCAGTAGGGAAACAAAAGTACTTATTAGTCCTAATGGATCACCTAACTGGGTGGGTGGAGGCATTTCCAATGTCCTCAGCTACCTCGAAGGGAGTAGTGAAAAGTGTTTTAGAACATATAATTCCTCGATATGGAGTGGTGGAAAGTAAAGAATCAGACTAAGGTAGCCATTTTACCTCTAAGATCCTACAAGAAGTAATGGCAGGATTAGGAAGCTCTTGGGAATTCCACACTCCTTGGCACCCGCTTTCCTCTGACGGGTGGAACGAATGAATCAAACCTTAAAGAAGCAATTGTCTAAGCTAGTCCTAAAGACTCGATTACCATGGACAAAATGTTTACCTATCGCGTTACTACGCACTAGGATTGCGCCTAGACGTGATATAGGCCTCTCTCCTTATGAGATGATGTTTGGATCACCTTTCTTGGGTGGAAGAGGGGAATTACCAACCGTAGAGTTCAATGATAAGTTTTTAAAGAACTATATTGTGGTGCTCGGCTCTTTTTTGTCTGTCCTTAGCAAGAAGGGTCTGTTGACCCAGACACCTTCACTTGAGTTCGCAGTACATTGGATACGACCAGGTGACTGGGTCCTGATAAAGACCTGGAAAGATACCAAACTGCACCCAAGCTGGGAGGGACCATTCCTAACCCTCCTGACTACTGAAACAGCCATCCGAACTGTTGAAAAAGGGTGGAGTCATTACACTCGTCGTCGCTCCTTCCCCTTCGGCAGAGTGGCAGGCTCATCCTACAGACAACCCTCTGAAAGTCAAGCTGAGCAAAAAGAATGGACTGAGATAAGAGACTATTAAGTATTGGTTAAAAAAACTGAATCCCAAAACAATTGTTAAGTGTTGCATGGACTCACTCCTTCCTGGTATACAAAGGGTTAGGGAATAGACAGAGAGGGTTGTGAGCTGAAATGAGTGGTCAGCTTTATATTGTCACAATAACATTGGCGCTAGCTGTCAAGGTGGGTGGGAAAAATCATTTTACCACTTTATGTCAGAATTATGCTAAACTAAAGGGGCATACCGACTGTTGGGTATGTGCGGAGATCCCACACCATGGGGAATCTGGAATTCCTCTCACGGTAATACCACTTACCAAAGAAGAAGTGTACGATGTACAACAATTTGACTCGGGCTCAAATGATACAACTTGGAGATTTGAAAGGGGTAATTATAACTTTGCGGGGTGGTTCCCTCGACCAGCCCCGAAAACTCTGGATGCTTTCGATGGCCTTAGAGTTTCCCCACCGAAAGGAGCAGTAAATACCACTTGTTTCTGTAATCAGAATGATACCGCACCCTTCCAATTAGGAAAATCATCTTGTGTCTACATCAGCCAAGCCACTGCCACGACCATTCCCCGAATATTAAACGGAGCATATTGGGTATGTGGCCTGAAGGCCTATGCATTTATTCCCGGGGAAAAATACATTCGCGTGACCGAATGCACGCATGTTATGATGTTGATCAAACTGCCTCAAAGCCAGAAATGTTGGAGTGGCTGCTGCTACCTTGCCTATATAATTCCCCATTTGAGGCTGTTAAAGAGAGCCCCAAAAATACCTCGGAATAAACAGGGAGGAAGGCGAGTAATCCGGAAAGTAACCGAAGGAGATCGCCTCCTCTGGACTTTGATACCTATGTATGGGACCGCTCGAGCAGGAGTAGAAATACAAAAGTTAGCGGCTTCCCTGGAAGAGTTGGCCAACAATAATGCTGATGCTTTGGCCGAAACCCAATCCCAAGTAGCAGCCATAACGACCGAAATGATTGCCACTAGGCTAACGACTCTTCAGAACAGGACGGCTCTAGATTATATTCTGGCAGAGAAAGGTAGTACCTGTGCACTAATTGGGGAAGGTGGTTAGTCAATCTGGCTATCTATGGATTATTGATATTAGTGGGTCTGGTGGTAGGGTTCAATGTCCTAAAATGGGTAATGAGCCGACTGATGACATCCCTTGGGGAAGGAACCCAAATACATCATCACATGCTTTTATACCGTGTATAAGATTGTGAACCTCATCGCCAAAAGGTGTAAGAGGGCAGAACATAAGAAAATGAATTAAAGGAGACTTAATAAGTTCAGAAACAACAGTTAGAGAAAAAGAAAAAGGGGGAATTGTGGGAGATTAGAAATGTAGTTTCTGCAGGTGGGGGAGGGGTGTAGTGGGGGGAAGGGAAGGGGAACATTACACAAACGGTCACAGGATTCTTGCAGCATACTTAAGGCTAAGATTTTAACAAATATAGAGGTTTTTGTTTAAGAAATAGTTTTAAACTAAGAAATAACTTTAAAGTGTTGGAGTTGACCACAAAAGAAGCAGCAGGGGCATTTCACAATAAAGCTTATAGTATGATAAGAGAAACTGGATAAAAGAACAAGCTGTAACAAACAAGGAACAAAGAATGCAGACATACAAGGACAGCAGGATGGCCAGATAAGAAAATAACTAGAAAAAAAACAAGTGAGGTAATCGGCTTATGATAGGATGGGAAAAGGGAGGTGTGATTCTGCAACTTGCAAACTGAATAAGAATGCTTACATGCTTTGTTTTCGCGCGCATTTCTGCTTGATTGCAGAGGCGTCCGGTACTTGCAAGGCTGTAATAAATTGTTCTTATTTCCAAGGCTTTGTCTCAGGCTAATTTGTGAGTGAGTTCTGTTTCTCACAAAAAGGAGCAGGAGCAGGTACTGAGGGGAGGAATGGGGTATTGTCCAGAGCAGGGCAGAAGTGTAAGCTCCCAGGGGGAAGAGAGGGGTGTGTTAGGTCAGGGTTTGGTGGTGTACTGGGGTCTAGGTGATGTAGTTGGGGAGATAACCATAGGGTCAGTTGAATAGTTACCCAGGTGTTGGTACATTTAATAGTCAGAATTTTCTTGAGTAACAATTTACTTAATTTCAATTGGAATTCTCCAATTTAACAGAGATTATGAGGGATCCAGGTTTAGGGATATTGACCAGCAGAATCTTGAATTTCCCAGGAAATTTCTTTGGAATCTGCTATGTTGGGGATTCTGAAGGATCACTGCATGCAGTTCCTAAGGTCACTGGAATAATGACTGGCCATCAGAAAATCCAGCTTAAACTTTCTGTGGCAAGTTCAGTAGCGCATGTGCAACAACCTCAGGAAAATAGCATGCAATAACTTGCGAGATGCCAGTTTTGTGAAACTAACAATGAAGTGGCACAAACTGATTTTACACTAATAACACCATGTGCCCTTTTGCACTCTTGCTGCTTTCACTTCTTAAATGTGGGGGCAAGGTGAATAACTTAAATGCCCATTTGTGGCAAGAAAACACAAAATCTTGAGGGATCGCAAAAGCAAAAACAAAATCAAGAATGGAGGGGGTGAAGAAATTTGCCAACTATCCTTCAAAAACCCTTAACTCCCAGAGTTTTATATTTTGCTCTGAGGAAAGGGTGCCACGTGCACTTTTTACCCCAAGAGAGCAAGAAACCAACTCAACTCTGCGCAACGGAGGGGGACGCTGAAATGGAGCTGGGTGGGGTGAATAACAAAAAAACACGCTGAGGCTTTAACACGACAGAAAGGCTTGGTGTGGGGCCAACGACTCCCCCCCCCGCCACCAAGCGAAACGACCTCAGACAGGCGCTTGCTCCCTCGCCCGTGTTTTTAATGGGACAAAGCACGCCAATTTTGTTGTATTTTTAAAATCGGCCAAGGCGGCTTACTCTTGTTGTTCTCTTGGGCCATCATGCAGCTTGTCGGTTGATAATCTGGTTGCATGTTAGCACCTTTTCTGTCTCTCTCTCTCTGTGTACGTATGTCCCCTCGGCCCACGTGCAGGCTCGGAGCCGTTAACCGCCGCTCCTCGAGCCGCACCTTTTCCCGCCCGAACCCCAACCGCCCGGGCCCTGCGCCACGGAGGAGCTGCGAGAGTGAGTGAGTACTATCAACAACCCTTCAACCTTAATAATCACAACCTGACCTCAAACGCACAGTATTCTTCCTTTCCGAGGATGGTTCTAATTAAGGGTTGCCCGAAACATTAACTCTGCACAGATGCTGTCCGACGCGCTCAGCTTTTCCAGCAATTTCTGTTTTTGTGTCTCCTTTCGGCGTTGCTTCATTGCCAAGGGGTGTTTATTATTGCATGAGGGCATTTTTCCATTGCCCATTTTAACTCATCCATATTCTCATAGATGAATCCCTACAGTGTGGAAACAAGCCCTTCGGGTCAACAAGTCCACATCAGACCTTCGACGAGTAACCCACCCAGACCCATTCCCCTTCCCCATTATCCAGTATTTACCCTTGACCAATTTAGCATGGCCAATCCACCTAGCCAGCACATCTTTGGATTGTGGGAGGGAACCCGAGCACCCAGAGGAAACCCATACAGACACAAAAGGAATGTGCAAACTCCACAAAAACCAGTTACCCGAGGCTGGAATCAAACCAGGGCCCTAGCACTGTGAGGCAGCAGTGCTCACCACTGAGCCATCGTGCCACCCCAATTGGTTTTTTTTTTAACATCATCCTCTTCTGTTTGTTTTATGCAGAACACTGCTCATTTTTTAGTTTCCTACCCATCCAAAGCCAAACACAAGTCGACATGTCAGAAAAAAACCCAGATGTCAATTAACCTCAGTGCTCAGTTCTGGTGCCTGAGTCTCATCTCGTTTACTGGTGAGAAAATGCATGTTGTACATTATCAAGAGATATCTGTACACCACCAAGTGTGTTGACCAAATATTTCTACCTCAGCTAAGATCACCAAAACAAAAGAGAAAACATTGACTTGCTCACATTAAACCTGTGAGAGCCTGCTATGTGCAACTGCTTGTTACTTTTGCTAACATTACTATAGTAATGTTACTTGCTCACATTAAACCTGTGAGAGCCTGCTATGTGCAACTGCTTGTTACTTTTGCTAACATTACTATAGTAATGTTACTTCTAAACTGCCTCATGTCTGCAAAACACTGAGGGATGGTCACAAAATATGCTATTAAAATACAAAAACCAAATCACTTTTTTTTCAATCTATAGCTTTCCACTTGCTAAATTGAAAATATATTAACAAAACATCACTGTGGTGTGTGCACTTTTCCAGTCGGTGCTCCAAATGAGCAAAAGTCTACTGTGGACATCTGAGAATATTCATTTTTAGAATAAGAGGTGTGATCAAAGAAATGTTAATCATAAATCTTTTTGAAAACTTGAATATTTGTGTACTGTAAAACAGAAATCTAGCAAATACTAACCAAATTAACACAGTCAAAAAAACTAACAAGCCAAAAACAATTCTGAATAGGTGTTATTACAGGCTGCAATTGTTCAAAGGAGAAAGTGAGGACTGCAGATGCTGGAGATCAGAGCTGAAAATGTGTTGCTGGAAAAGTGCAGCAGGTCAGGCAGCATCCAAGGAACAGGAGAATCGACGTTTCGGGCATAAGCCCTTCTTCAAGAGTGTGCTTCATTGCCTGAACTCAAATGCTTCTGTATAATTGCCTCCAGTATGGAGTCATCAAGTTATACTGCATGGAACAGATCCTTCGATCCAAGTTTCCCAAACTAAACTAGTCCCATTTGCCAGCATTTGGTCCAAATCCCTCAAAATCTTTTTTATCCATATACATGTCCAAATGTTTCTTAAACATTGTATTTATAGCCGCCTCTAACACTTCCACTGGCAGTTAATTCGCTATTCAAATCCCCCTCTATGTAGAATACATTGTCCATCAGGTCCCTTTTAAATCATTCCCCTTTCATCTTAAAATTATGCCCTCTAGTTTTGAACCCCCTACCTTATGGAAAACATAAGATTTGCTTTTTCTACACCCCTCATGATTTTGTAACCTTCTAAAATGATCACCTGCCAACCTCCTGTGCTCCAGTAAAGATGCTGATGTGATCACATCTGGAATACTGAGAGCAGATTTGCTATCCTTATTTAAGGAAATATATTATTTTATTGGAGGCAGTTCAGAAAATATTTGCTAGGATGATCCCTGGTCAGAAGGATTTGTCTTATGAGCAAAGACTAACAGATTGGGACTCTACTCACTGGAGTTTAGAAGAATGAGAGGCAATCTCATTGAAACAAGACAGGGTATAGTCTCAGAATTAAGGGGTGCCAATTTAAGACTGAGATGAGGAGGAATTTATTTTTTCAGAGGGTTGAACGTTTTTGGAACTCCAAGCCATAGAGTTGTGGGGGCAAAGTTAAAGCTGAGGGAAATAGATTCTTGATCAGTCAGGGAAATCATAGGAGTTGGAATGTCATGTTGTGCCTGTACAGATGTTAGTGAGGCCACTTTTGGAATACTGTGTACAGTTTTGGTCACCCTGCTACATCAAGAAAAGGGTGCAGAAAAGATTTACAAGGATGTTACCTGGATTGGAAGGTTTGAGTTTTAAGGGGAAGCTGGATAGGCTGAAACTTTTTCTTCTTGCTGCCTAGCAGGTGCTTTTAATGTGGCACCTAATATACTTAGAATCCCTACAGTGTGGAAACAAGCCATTTTGCCCAACAAGACCCTCCAAAAAGTAAACCACCCAAACCCATTCCCCTACTACTCTATATTTATCCCTAACCTACACATTCCTGAATACTATGGACAATTCGCCTAACCTGCACATCTTTGGATTGTGGGAGGAAACGAAAGCACCCAGAGGGAACCCACGCAGACACTGTGAGAACGTACAAAATCCACACAGACAGTTGTCCAAAGCTGAAATCGAACCCGGGTCCCTGGCGCTGTGAGGCAGCAATGCTAACCACTGAGCCACCATGCCACTTATTTCCTAGGTGTTGGCCAATTTCTCCACAGTACTAAAATTTATAAAGGGAATAGACTGAAGTCTAAGAAGTTCAGACCATTCAGCCAGAACCTGATTAGTTCTCTGTGTGCTCTCTGTATTAAAGCATTATGGCTACCATATAAAGTGTTGTGTGTGGATTCCTTCAAGCCTGAAGTGGTCTTGTGTGGATTAGGACATCCACCTTTCTGGTCTGTCTGGAAGAACCTCATTGAGCAAACAATATGAGGTTTATTATATTAATGAAACTGTTGACAGGTCATATGAATATGATCTATATTATTACAGAGAATGTTAGGAGCACATTAGCTTAAGATCTATTTTGTACAGACTCCTTCTTTATTCTGATCAAGTTCTCATGATGTTAACACAATGAGTGATGCTTACACCATTCGATTGATTATTAACCCTTCCAAACCTTTCAGACACATTTACAGCTTCCCTCCCAAGTCCTTTTCCCTCATAATTTTAATGTTGCTATAACTTGTTGATAATATTTTCATTTACCTCTGCACCCTTTCCTTCAAAGTTTTTGAATTTATATGTTCAGATGATCTAGCATTTTCACTACTCTCACTATATATGTTCTCTTTGAATTTTCAAAATTGATAGATTGTTGTGTAGAAGGTAATTGACTTGGATCATCTTCCTGAAAATCTTATGTCTGTGTTGCTTGAGTTGGAGAGTCTTTAATTTCTTTTGTGGAGAACATTGATGATGAATGCCTATTCTTTATAGCTGTTGACGTGGTCCCTGCTTTAACAGGCAATTTTTTCTTTGCTTACTGTTATCTCTTCTTAGAGTTGTCTTCTGTGGCATTGTACGCACCACATATTCAATTTGTGTCCATTAAATTTTGTTCTCATTTCTCCTGAAAAGTTATGCTGAAGTATGTAGACTTATTGTTTTAATTTCTTAAACACTTAGGGCTTTCTCCTTTCCACTCTATGATTGAATTATTGGAGAAATTAGCTTGCCCACTGTCACAAAGCTGGTCCTTTTACAAGGTTATTTTGTATTTGATTTGTTTCAGAGGTTCTAAACAACCCAAGTTTCCAACATGTCTGAAGTTTGACTGGTTCATTGGTGCACCCTTGTTGATACCTAACAGATCATGCTTCAAACAGAAAGCTTTCAAGTCTTTAAAAAAAAACTGCTATACAGAGGAACCACGATTATCCGAATATCAGATTATCCGAAGGAGATCTTGAGGTCCTGATAGAAACAGTAAATCAAAGAGGTGTTTTCAACACTGATCGCACCTATTGTTTACAATGATTAAAAATGAACCCGGCTCCTGAAATGCTGCTGAGAAGAGTCCTGGATATCGATGGGAGCCCTGGCACAATCTCCAAATGACTGACTTCCTGCCCTCTATATCTCTCTCTCTCTTCCCTCCCCCCAGCACTTTCCCTGGAGTTCTACACAGAGGTGTACCCTAAACCCCACTTCCTCAGATAATCTCTCCAACATTGTCCTGTATAGGTCAAAGGTAGAACTTGTCAGAATGTTGCAGTAAAAGGTTTTGTGTGTGTATGTATGTGCGCGCGCGCATGCTACTTGGAGACTCATTCCTCAAAGGCAGCAGCAGTCTTACTGTTGGTGTCCAGCCTGGCTGCCCCAGAAGTGGGGGAGGACGGGTGTGGCGCGGAATGGGGGAGAGGGGGGCAGACGGGTGGTGAGGGTGGACTGGGGCGCGGTTGGATGGGGTTGGGGTGGGCAGGAG
>NC_057721.1:4582384-4587661 GCF_004010195.1 Chiloscyllium plagiosum | reverse complement strand
GTACAATTGCAACATTTAAGAGGCATTTGGATGGGTATATGAATAGGAAGGGTTTGGAGGGATATGGTCTGGGTGCTGGTAGGTGGGACTAGATTGGGATGGGATATCTGGTCGGCATGGACGGGTTGGACTGAAGGGTCTGTTTCCGTGCTGTACATCTCCATGACTCTTAAGTGCTCCCTGTGTCTCCCAATGAACTGATGGTGGGGTGGGAGGCTTCAGCAATGCTGCAGGTTTCTTACACACAAGTGTGTGTATCTGCCAAGAAACAAACCCTGAGACAGAGAGAGGGAGCACGGCAGGCAGAGCGAGGTAAAAGGAAACTTCCGAAAACTCTGAGCCCCAGGGGAAAGGTATTGAATCAATTAATCGAATAATCAATTATCCAAACGAAATAGTGCCTGCCCATCTCATTCAGATAATCGAGGTTCCTCTGTAATCAAGGGGGCATAATATGGGGGTTAGTTGAGTCAGGGTCACAGTTGAATCTGGACTCTCTCCCCCTCCTTCTGCCCTTCTGATTTTGTAACCTGTAAGCATTTTGTGTCATTTTTACTCTTTGTGCTAAGGGGTTTGTTTATTGGGATTGTTGCAAGTATTTTGGAACAGCACCATTAAGTCAGGATAACCTGTCCAGTTCAGATAGGATCAGTTATTCGGGTATTCTATTTTCGGTTCGTTGTGTTTCTTGCCATAATTTTGTAAATAAATTCTGTGTGTTTAAAACTCGGCAGTATGACCAGCTAATTCACTCCAGGAATATTCACTATGTACTTATCTGAAACAAAAAGCAAAGTTATGGTCTGGGCTACCTGCTTAAAATGTTTTGAGTGGTCAGGTCTGGTCCATAACACCACTTCTTCACATATGTTTTCTTTTGAGTAGATTACCTGCAGTATGTTATTTGGAGGTTCATTCTTACTTGATGTGATGTCCTTTATTATTATGGAGGATTCTTCTTTGGGAGGTGGAGCGGTCAGATATTTTGGTTGAACCCATTACATCCTAATCACTTCAACATCTAATGTCAGATTTGAATTTGTTTAAACAGTTGTTCACAGCTGCATTGCAATCTGATTTAATTTAGTTACAGATACTGATATTGTCTGTCAATCACTAGATGTAGTATATCATCTCGAGTCGTGTTGATGGTGTAGCTGTTGGCTCTTTGTTTGCACTTTATTTTGATTTTGTTGCAAGTCGAAATCTGAACTCTCATTGGTTTGATAGTCATGATGTGGGGGAGTCTAACTCAAGATTGGGATACAGACAGAATCTAACCTCACACCTTTAATGCAGTGTCTGAGTTGAGATGTCAGCTTTTTTCTTAAAACCTTAAGTTATCTCGAGAAGGTGACTTAAGAGAAGTTCTGAGATTTCCATATTAATGGATCAAAACCTGCAACACATTCTAAATGATGAAAGACTTAACAACAATCCAGTTTGGTTCAATACATCATTTCAGTTGCACGACACTGTAATCTTTTGCTCTAAATTCTGTGTCTTATGACCTTATGCTCCATAACGACCTGCAGTGCTTCAAAAGCTAGTGCTTCCAAATAAATCTGCAGGACTATAACCTGGTGTTGTGCAGTTTGATAGTATCACAAAATCATAGAATCCCTACATTGTGGAAGCAGGCCATTTGTTAGATCTCATAGTTTCCAATGTGAATTCAAGTTGCGGGGTGCTTTCAGGTAACCTTTATTGCAGCTTTCTTTTCAGTACAGCTTCATTTCTCCAGAGCAATAAGGCACACAAAAAGTTTCTAAGTAGCTTATTTAATACAGCTCAAGTTCAAAGTGGACACGCCCCTTCCTTTTGTTTACTATTGGTAAGCAGTGGTGAGTTATCCCTTTGTAATTGGATACAGTTCAATCTTGCCTCAGCCATTTATTTGCAGTCATGTACACAGTTTAACTGTTGATAATCCTTAACCCGAAGGAAGTACTGCTACACTCAGCAATTTCAATGTATTTCCAATAAAGCTGATCATATCAGTGAACAACAAAGAGATGGGCATGCTTGTGGGGTCCACCCCTGGTTCTCCATGGATTCATGATATTACCAGACTCTCTTATCTTTTTGTAATGATATGGGGGCTGCTTTTACTGTCTGAGACTGGTTTGAATAATTTCCTCTGATGCTTTTAGTGAGTTTTTTTGTATATATGTGGATCTATAACTACTTCGGAATCTATATTTATGATTATCTGAAGACTCTTAACTAAAATCTACTCTTAGTATTGTAACTTAATGATGAAGTAATTCAAGAGAGATTCACTAATTAGTGTGAAATGTTTTTATCTATGTCTTATGTGTAAATACCTGCAGCTGCTTATTCTGTCTCAGTTTGGTGACCTTGAGTCTACAGAACTACTATTGTTCTACTTGTGAAGACTACATTTAGCAAATATTTTCCCAAGATCTCTAACTACTGTCAGCCATGTTCTTCTGCATTAGCCATGGGCATCTGTCAATCATTTTGTGCTGCTTAGTCATGGACAGTCCTAACAGCATTCAACCCAAGTCCACATCAAATCTCTGAAGAGCATCCCACCCAGTCATACCTCCTTATCCTATCCCTGTAACCCTGCACTTACCATGGCCTGCACATCTTTGGACTGTAGTCAAAAACATTTCAGCCAGACTACTATAGTCACCTTTTACCTTCTCCTTTGATGGTATGAAATAAACTTTTCACTCCAACATGACTAATCTCAAGCGATTCTGCTTTTTGTTCAGGTTTTTGTTTTGCTTCCTTCCCTGAAGTGCATTAGTGAACCAGATGAATATTTATGACAATCGACAGTCTCCTTTAGTCTGGCTTTTAATTCCAGGTTTTATTGAATTCATATTTCACCTTGTGCCACTGAGGATTTAAACTCTTGCCTTCCCACTGACATTACCCTGGGGTTCTGGATTATTAAACAAAAAATCCACAGCACTGCAGATGCTGGAAATCAGAAATGAAAACTTGTCTGAAGAAAGGTCATTGGACCCGAAACGTTAACTGTGATTTCTCTCCACAGATGCTATGGAATCTGCTGAGTTTTTTCCAGCAATTTCTGCTTTTGTTTCTGGATTGCTAGTCCAGTGACATTACCACAATGCCTCTGCCTCCCAATGTTGGAGTTGCTTGTAGTATATCCTTAACATTAAGTGTAAAAGCTTCAGGTTCATGTAGCTGAACTGTCAGCTGTAAACAGTGTTTTGTCAACCATGGCTCTCTATCTGATAATTCTATGATACTTGTCTCATTTGAAATTCATGAAATGCCTACTTGATATAAGTATCTGCATGCCAAAATGTTTGATCTGTGTCATTGATTTCTTGTGGGAAACTTTGGATTTATCTTCTACTGGAGACTTTTCTTTGTCATTTATCTCTTAAGCTCTATAATAGCATAAGAAATACTAGCAAGGTTAGGATATTTGTCCCTTTGTCCCGCATTTCTAGAAAATCATAGCTGATCTGCCCCAGACCTTAACTTCTCTTTCATATCAGCTTGTAGCCTTTAATGCCTTGATACTTCAAACATCTATCTACCTTCCCTTTAAATACTTTCAGTTCTCTAGACTCTATAAGTCTCAAGGATATGTCTTACTATCCTCCAAGAGGAAAAATCCCTTCGCATCTCAATTTTAAATGACTGGCCCCTTATTCTGTAATTCTATCCCTAGTTTGAGATTTCCCCATTTCGGCTATTTGGATTAGCCATGGTAAATATGGTGTTGTGGGGATAGGGTGGGGTGTAGTTCTGGGTGGGATGTTCTTTGGAGGGTTGGTGCAGACCCGAAGGGCCAAATGGCCTCTTTCTGCACTATAGGGATTCTATGATTTTGTTATTCACTCCTGGGTGAGGCAGGGCTGGAAAGCTTAAATCTGATCTGTTAGTTGTGGACTTGGTTAACCCTGTCAAATACATGCTGCTTCACATGCAAGTAGTACTGCGTTGTAGTGTCAGCATGTTGGCACTTTGTTTTTAGTTATGCCTGGTGCTGCTCCTGACAAACTTCCTGCACTCGTTGTTGAACTACTCTTCATTTGGGGAGAAAGTTAGGACTGCAGATGCTGGAGATCAGAGCTGAAAATGTGTTGCTGGAAAAGCGCAGCAGGTCAGGCAGCATCCAAGGAGCAGGAGAATCGACGTTTCGGGCATAAGCCCTTCTTAGGAAGAAGGGCTTATGCCCGAAACGTCGATTCTCCTGCTCCTTGGATGCTGCCTGACCTACTCTTCATTTGGGCAAAATAGCAGTTGTCTAGTGTGCAATCATGCCGTCCAGTGAATTGCACCTGTCTTGGCACTTCTGTAAATGTGTTTATTGTCCCCCGGTCACTTCTAGTAGTGTTAGTCTCTGAGCATGAGCTTATGATTGAGTGAGTGTCTGTTCTTCTTCCAAATTCTGTTCCTCTATCTCCACTTACTGACGGTTACTGTTTGAGGAAATTTGAAATGATGAAAAGACAAGGGTTATGAGGCCTTGAGAGAAGCAGGAAAAGAATAGGTACATTGTCTATACCTTTTGAGACAAAAATTGTGAGATGAGAGAGAGAGGAGGGAAGAGAGGAGGATGAGATATGAATTCTCTGATTGTTGATCTCTTCAGCCCACCAGTGACTATGGCCATGTGATGTCTTTTCCTCTGATGACTAACACTCTCCATGAAAGGACTTAAAAGTTACATGTGCACTTGTCCTCCTCCAGTTTTTCCGTTGTGCTACAATTATTCCACGAGGAAAATGTGTCAATGAGCAGCCCCTAATAAGCTTGAGCGATTGGCTGTCAGAGTTGAAATTCTGGTAGCATGTGTCTGGTGACATGATTGGCTGCAGGTATGTGTTGGTGTGTTGTTGGCTTATGACTATTAGAGTTGAATACTTCGAATCACAGAATCCTGATAGTGTGGAAACAGGCCATTTGGCCCAACAAGTCCATATCGACCCTCCAAAGAGTATCCCACCCAGACCCATTCTCCTACCCGATTACTTTACATTTCCCCTAACTAATGCACCTAACCTACACATCCCTGAACAGTATGGGTGATGTAGCAGGGCCAATTCACCTAACCTGCACATCTTTGGACTTGGGAGGAAACCAGAGCACCCGGAGGAAACCCACACAGATAGAGTCATAGAGATTTACAGCATGGAAACAGACCCTTTGGTCCAACCCGTCCATGCCAACCAGATATTCCAACCCAATCTAGTCCCACCTGCCAGCACCCGGCCCATATCCCTCCAAACCCTTCCTATTCATATACCCATCCAAATGCCT
>NC_057721.1:4572071-4579652 GCF_004010195.1 Chiloscyllium plagiosum | reverse complement strand
ACCTTGACAGGAATATACTTTCTCTGGATTCTTGTTATCTCATTTCTGAAGGCTTCCTATTTTCCAGCCGTCCCTTTACCTGCGAACATCTGCCCCCAATCAGCTTTCGAAAGTTCTTGCCTAATACTGTCGAAATTGGCCTTTCTCCAATTTAGAACTTCAACTTTTAGATCTGGTCTATCCTTTTCCATCACTATTTTAAAACAAATAGAATTATGGTCGCTGGCCCCAAAGTGCTCCCCCACTGACACCTCAGTCACCTGCCCTGCCTTATTTCCCAAGAGTAGGTCAAGTTTTGCACCTTCTCTAGTAGGTAAATCCACATACTGAATCAGAAAATTATCTTGTACACACTTTAGAAATTCCTCTCCATCTAAACCTTTAACACTCTGGCAGTCCCAGTCGATGTTTGGAAAGTTAAAATCCCCTACCATAACTACCCTATTATTCTTTCAGATAGCTTAGATCTCATTACAAGTTTGCTTCTCAATTTCCCTCTGACTATTGGGAGGTCTATAATATAATCCCAATAGGGTGATCACCCCTTTCTTATTTCTCAGTTCTACCCAAATAACTTCCCTGGATGTATTTCCAGGAATATCCTCCCTCAACACAGTTGTAATGCTCTCCCTTATCAAAAACTCCACTCCCCCTCCTCTCTTGCCTCCCTTCCTGTAGCATTTGTATCCTGGAACATTACGCTGCCAGTCCAGCCCATCCCTGAGCCATGTTTCCATAATTTCTATGATATCCCAGTCCCATGTTCCTAACCATGCCCTGAGTTCATCTGCCTTCCCTGTTAGGCCCCTTGCATTGAAATAAATGCAGTTTAATTTATTAGTCCTACTTTGTCCCTGCCTGCCCTGACTGTTTGACTCATTTCTGTTCTCAGCTGTACCCTTCTCAGATCGATCTCTTTCCTCTCTCCCTGGGTCCCACCCCCCCCACCTTACTAGTTTAAATCCTCCCAAGCGGTTCTAGCAAATTTTCCTGCCAGTGTGTTAGTCCCCTTCCAATTCAGGTGCAATCCGTCCTTCTTGTACAGGTCACTTCTACCCCAAAAGAGATTCCAATGATCCAAAAATGTGAATCCTTCTCCCATACACCAGCTGCTCAGCCATGCATTCATCAGCTCTATCCTCCTATTCCTGCCCTCACTAGCTCGTAGCACTGGGAGTAATCCAGATATTACTACCCTTGAGGACCTCCTTTTTAAATTTCTGCCTAAGTCCCTGTAATCTCCCTTCAGAGTCTCAACCTTTTCCCTTCCAATGTCGTTGGTTCCGATGTGGACCATGACTTCCTGCTGGTCCCTCTCCTCCTTGAGAACATTCTGCGTCCTCTCTGACACATCCTTGATCCTGGCACCAGGGAAACAACACACCATTCTGTTTTTTCTCTGCTGGCCACAGAAAAGTCTGTCTGTATCTCTGACTTCAGAATCCCCTAACACAATTGATCTCTTGGAAGTCGACGTATCCGTCGTTGCATTAAAGCCAGCCTCAATACCAGAAACTTGGCTGTTCGTGCTACGTTCCCCTGAGAATCCATCACCCCCTATATTTTCCAAAACAGCATACCTGTTTGAAATGGCTATATCCACAAAAGACTCCTGCCCTAGGTGCCGACCTTTCTCACCCTTCCTGAAGTTAACCCATCTATGTGACTGTATCTGAGACTTTCCCCCCTTCCTATAACTGCCATCCATCACATACTGTTGCTGTTGCAAATTCCTCATCGCTTCTATCTGTCTCTCCAATTGATCCACTCGATCTGATAAGATTCGCATCCAACAGCATTTATGGCAGATATAATCCGCAGTAACCCTTAAACTCTCTTTAAACTCCCACTTCTGGAAAGAAGTACATATCACTGCAAAGGCCATTTTTGCTCCTTCAGAATCTACAGACCCAGAAAATAACACCGTCTTATTCCTCTCATACCACTGCCCCAGGTTAAATTAATAGCTATGGCTTATATTTTAAGTTTTATCAAGAGACTTAGCTCCAAAAACATATAATCAAGAAAGAATCCATGCTACTCACTGCTGCAGCCTTTCTCTTGGACAGACTTAAAACAACAATTAACTTATCTGATTCTGTGCTGTGAACTTCGCCCAACAGTTCCTTCAAGATTAGTTGTGAATTTCACTGTTTGTTAATTTTCCCAGATGCACTCCGATGTCCAGCGGTACACGAATTCAAACAGCAAATGCGGTAACTGTGCAGGTTCGTTCGTTCGTTCGTTCGTTCGTTTGTTCGTTCTCTCTCTCTCTCTCCTGCACTGTCCTCACCATGTGCTTCCTTTGTCTGCTCTTCTCCCTTTTAAACTGTTGTTGTTTTGACTTTTTTTTCCCAAAAGTTCCAAAACAATGCAACAGCATATAAAATAGTAATTGCTGCTCCTGGAATTCGAGGAAATCACCTCCAACACCTAAAATACCTCAAAAAAAGAAGCAGCTCTTAAAGACATACATCTTCCATCTTGGATTACCCAGAATCCTGCGGGGAGAATGTGCAAACTCCGCATAGGCAGTAGCCTGAGGTTAGAATCGAACCCAGGTCCCTGGTGCTGTGAGACAGCAGTGCCAACTACTGAACCACTGTGCCGCTCACTAATAAAGACTGTTGTTATGGCAATAATAGAAGTTTTTGAATTGAGCAGTGGTTTAAGCTACTGTTGCAGTTGATGGAATATGCCATTTCACAACTAATTATTCACATTGCCAACTCATGTAAGATAATTACACTTATTCCTGTCCAGCATTCATGTTCGTCAACTCTCCTGACTACCTCTGTCCATTGCTTCTGAGCAGATTTATGGGTGGCCTTCTTCCTCCCTGATCTTCAGACCAAGGCTTGCATTGTATCTTCCAAGTTGTCTGAAAATGTTGGAAATTCACTGTATCACATTTTCAGCCATTCTTCAATTTGTCACAGTTCAGCTTTCAAAATACTCCACTAATTCTTGCAGCCACAGTATATCTCCCACTTGTGAGGTGCAGGCTGTTTTCAAGTCACACCAGGCACTCGTCATATTCTGATCTGTGCAACTAGTGTATGATGGAGTCAATTCATTAGGTATCACAATTTAACATGTTAACTTCAAATCAGTGAGTAGTCAGAGGTTAATTATATGTCTTGATTCTCATGGGTATTTTCAGAGTTAACCAATTTAACCATTTTAAACTAGTATTTGAATGTAGCTAAGTGTTTCTACTCAAATACTACTAGGATAGAAAGTATATTTTATTAATATTTAAAAACTCAAATAATGTGCAATTAGTTTATTAAATGCAGAAAAATACACTAATTTGATAATCTGTTTTGTGTACTCTCTCAAAAGCTAATTCAAACAACAGATTTTGCTGTTGATAAAACTGCTGAATTAATACAGTACATTTGGCTTTACTGCCTGTTGCTATTTTGGAATGCTATACCCTGAAATAACTGTTTCACCTGAATTTTGCTCATTAATGATTATTTGTTCCACAGCTTGAATCTTTTTGCTATTGCTTTTAAAAATCCTTACCATACAATTGCGTGACACAGAGTGAAAGTTACATCTCTGAACTGAGACAGCTATGTGTTGTAGCCTTAAGTGAGACAAAATATAATTGAATAACACTTGCATGGAGCTAAAGAGCAAACCAAATAGAATCTCAAAGTATAGGCTATGCACATTCATTGATGGCATGCTGTCTGAGTATCATAACCAAATTTTGATTCACATTCATTATCAGAGGCAGAGTAATTGGAGTTAACTCTTTGGAGCACTGTAGAACCATAGAAACTCAGGTCAATGTGCTGGAAGGTAAAAGTGGTTTGTCTAAGGCCCAGGTCCTCTGGTCATTTCTCCAGACTTTTCTGGTCTTGAGCCTTTCTCTTAAGTTCCTTGTTGGAGCTTCCCATTTTTCAAGAGTTATCAAGCTGAGTTATCTACTACTCACCTTTCGCTTCCATGATTGATATGGACTGATATTAGTTTATTTGTGATATCTAGTAAGTGATAGATTATACTGAAATCACATAATTCTGCAGATGTTGGTACACTGGAGTGAAATAGACAAAAATCTTCAATTATGTTCCATATTAAACTTGCAAATCTATAATGATTACGGTTTTATTTTTGAATAGATTGGAGTATTAGAAGAAACCTAGTGAATCCATCTAGACCACAAAGCACTGACTGTAGGCATTTACCTTTTCTCTTTTTTCCATACGGAAAAATATTAATAATTCACATGCTTACACATACAGAAGTCCCATGTAAAAGTTAAAATAACATAATCAATTCAGTAAATAAAAACAAATGATGAGGTTAAATTTAAAGGAAAAGCGATCTTCACAAGAAAAATACAGACTACTGAGTGATGCCTCAGTCATGATTATTGCAGGGCTGAAACCCAGTCGTTGCAATAAAGGGTTGCCAGGCAAAAACATCACTTTCATTACAAAGCAATAAAGCGTGAAGACAGATTTAATTTATCTCCAGTGGACGAATAACATGTTTTTCAACACAAAATAATTGTGTTATTTTAGAACCTGCTTGAGGAACTTGTTCCACTGAGAAATATACGAAAGTGAAGTCATCGTTTTGGTGTCATTGACTCAGTTATATACTTCATAATGCCTTTTTTTAAAAAGAAGACATTCATGTTGTGAATTTCCCATTAATTTACACGTTAGTTGATTGAATAAATAACTCTTGTAAAATTTTAAATAATGGAACAAATCAGTACAACATACTACTTCTTTTGTTGAATAACAAGGAGAATTTTAATCAAACTTCAAATTGATTTTATTTCTTTTCTATCCTATTGATTGAATGTCTTCTGGGTGTGTGCTGGCCTTGTCTCCCTTCCTGTCTTCATGAAAATTACAAAGGGTGAGTGCAAGGCGGCTCAGTATAATATTGTTTAAACTTTCATAGCCTAACCAACACAATTGAAATTCCCTTTGCAGCTTCTAAAGCAGGAAGTGTTTGCAGTGATTTTAACAAGGTCAGCCAGATGAACCTCATAGAATATGAGTTCCTTGATTTGTGCTGTTAATCTGCATAGCCTCACTCAGAACAGATGCTGGAACAGAGGGACAGCAACCCCAAAACAAAGCCAAGCCTTGGCCAAATGGTTTAAAGTTTATTCAGTATCCAGGCTGACAAACCATTGTAGTTGCTGCCAATATGCAAACTCGAGACAGCAAAAGAGTCCCACTAGACTTAAATTGATTAAGATAACTCATAGGCCAGTATCCAAGAGAGTGCAGACCCTGGAAAGTCCACCTGTATCTGGTTTGGAACAGTTAAATTGTTTAGCAACATCCAATCAGAACCAATCAAAATAAACATCCGGTTAAATGGTCACCTGGTTCTCATGGAGGTCAATACCGGTGCACCATTTCAGTGATTATAGAACCAGTCTTTAACAAAATTTGCTGTAGACTCCAACCCTTAAGTTTGCACAAGATCTCAGCTAGACTGAGAACCTATATCAAGGAACCTTTACAGATTAAGGGTACAATTTCAGTTCTAGTCTCTTAGCAGAAGCAGCTGGTTCAATTACCTCTGATTGTATTAAAAGGCTTGGGTCCAAACTTGATCGGGCGAAATAAGTTAAGAAAGATTCCACTTGATTGGATCAATATTTTTCAATTAGAAAATGACTGCCTGAGTGAAATCCTAATTAAATACTCAACGGTTATTGAGGAAGGACTGGGGACTGTCAAAGGAGCCAAGGCTACCATGTATGTTGACCAGAAACTAATTCCATGATTCTGCAAGCCTGCCTAGTGCAGTCAAAAATAGAGGTAGAAATCAGAAGGCTGCAAAGTGAAGAAATCATCAAACTGGTCCGGTTGTGGAATGGGCAGCACTGATCGTACCAATTGTGAAGCCCGACTGATCAATTCGCCTTTGTGGGATTTTAAACAAATGATTATCAGCTTTTCGCAGCTGGAAAAATACCCAGTCCTCTGCACAGAGGACTTGTATGCAAAGCGGAGCAGTTTATCCTTCACAAAGCTGGGCATGAGCTAGGCATACTTGCATTTGTGGTTAGTTAAGGATTCCCAGAAGTATGTTACAATTAATACCCATAGGGTTTCTACCAATATAGGTGACTGCCATTTGGGGTATCATTAGCCTGTGCAATTTTTGAGCTGATGATGAAGAACATTTTACAAGGTCATGATTTATCTAGATGATATACTAAAAGCAGGGAAGACTAATAAGGAGCACTTGGAGAATTTGAACAAAGTTCTTAGATGGTTATCCCAGGCGGCATATGCCTTAAAAGGGAAAACAATTTGTATTCCAGGTACCCCAAGTGACCTTCTTGGGCTACAGAGTCGACTAGACTGGGTTACACTCTTAGAAGATAAAGTGAGGGTGACCAAAGGTCCTCCTGTTCCCAGAGCGTAGGTCTTTCCTCGGGTTGGTGAATTATTTCAGCAAGTTCATGCATAACCTGGCCTTCATCCTGGTATCTTTGCATCAAAGCTGTATATAATCATGAGGGGAAAGTGAGGTCTGCAGATGCTGGAGATCAGAGCTGAAAATGTGTTGCTGGAAAAGCCCTTCTTCCTGAAGAAGGGATTATGCCCGAAACATCGATTCTTCTGTTCCCTGGATGCTGCCTGACCTGCTGCGCTTTTCCAGCAACACATTTTCAGCTATAATCATGAGGGACATAGATAAGGTGAATAGCATGCATGTGAGAATTCAAGATTGGAGGTTGGCTAACATGATGTTTAAGAAAGTGGTAAGGACAATCCAGGGAACTATAGACCAATGCGCCTGAGGTCGGTGGTGGGCAAGTTGTTGGAGGGAATCCTGAGGGACAGAATGTACGTGTATTTGGAAAGGCAAGGACTGATTAGGGATAGTCAAAATGGCTTTATGCATGGGAAATCATGTCTCACAAACTTGATTGATTTTTTGAAGAAGTAACAGAGAGGATTGATGAGGGCAGAGTGGTAGATATGATCTATATGGACTTCAATAAGGCATTCAACAAGGTTCCCCATGTGAGACTGGTGAGCAAGGTTAGATCTCATGGAATACAGGGAGAACTAGATATTTGGATACAGAACTGGCTCAAAAGTAGAGGGTGGTGGTGGAGAGTTGTTTTTTAGACTGGAGGCCTGTGACCAGTGGAGTGCCACAAGGATCGGTGCTGGATCCTCTACTTTTTGTCATTTACATAAATGTTTTGGATGCGAGCATAAGAGGTACAGTTAGTAAGTTTGCAGATGATACCAAAATTGGAGGTGTAGTGGACAGCGAGGAGGGTTACATCAGATTACAACAGGATCTTGACCAGATGGCCCAATGGGCTGAGAAGTGGCAGATTAAATTTAATACAGATAAATGCGAGGTGCTGCATTTTGGGAAAGCAAGTCTTAGCAGGACTTATACACTTAATGATAAGGTCTTAGGAGTGTTGCTGAACAAAGAGACCTTGGAGTGCAGGTTCATAGCTCCTTGAAAGTGGAGTCGCAGGTAGATAGGATAGTGAAGAAGGCGTTTGGTATGCTTTCCTTTATTGGTCAGAGTATTGAGTACAGGAGTTGGGAGGTCATG
>NC_057721.1:4568603-4571574 GCF_004010195.1 Chiloscyllium plagiosum | reverse complement strand
GTACGTGTATGGAATGAGCTGCCAGAGGAAGTGGTGGAGGCTGGTACAATTGCAACATTTAAAAGGCATCTGGATGGAGACATGAATAGGAAGGGTTTGGAGTGATATGGGCCAGGTGCTGGCAGGTGGGGCTAGTTTGGGTTGGGATATCTGATTGGCATGAATGAGTTGGACCGAAGTGTCTGTTTCCGTGCTGTAAATCTCTATGACCCTAAAACTAGGGGGCATATTTTTAAGATCACTTCACCTGTCAAAGAAACAGCACTCTGAAAGCTTGTGGTTTCAAATAAACCTGTTGTACTATAACCTGCTGTCATGTGACTTCTGACTTTGTCCACTCGAGTCCAACACCAGCTTCCCATCATATTTTTAAGGTGAGAGGAGAAAGTTTTGAATGGACGTGAGCGCGCCTATTTTACACAGAGAGTGGTTTGTGTGTGGAATGAACTGCCAGAGTAAGTGGTGGATGCAGGTACAGTTACAACATTTAAAGACATTTGGATAAGTACATGAATAGGAAAGGTTTGAAGGGATGTGGGCCGTGTGCGGGCAAGTGGGACAAGTTTAATTTGGGAACATGGTTGGCATGGGCTAGTTGGATTGAAGGGTCTGTTCCTTCCTGTATGATTCTATAACTCTTAAAAAGGATCAGCCTTGAAAATGGTCACGTACCCAAGCCATAGCTTTCAGCGAAGTGAAGAAACAGTTATCATCCTCTAAGATGTTGGCGCACTATGATCCCAAGCAAGATCTGGTATTGACACTCATTGCCTTCCCATATGGCATTGGGGTAGTATTAGCTCGTAGGTGGCCCAACAGAGAGGGATGCCAATTGTGTAAGCATCCAGGACTTGGACTAATACAGAGTGTAAATACACCCAGATAGAGTAGGAAGGTTTGGCAGTCATATTTGGAGTCAGGAAGTTCCACAATACTGTTACAAACATAAATTTGTAATAATAATGGACCACAAACCCTTGCTAGGTCTACTTAAAGAGGACAAGGCAGTGCTTCAGGCCAAATCCAGTGGTGAGTTCTAATACTAACTGTGTATAATTATAAGTCGGAACACTTTCCAGGAAGACAAGTAGCAAATGTGGATGCATTGTGCAGCCTCCTGCTGGCACACACACCAGCAATGGTACTGCCACTGGAAGAGAACGTAATGGTTTTAAATTTTCTGGACACAATTCCATTCACAGCTGACAATTTCAGCTGAAATAGCAGACTCTGCTAAGCAAGAGAGACAGTTTACTTCATGGCACGAAATTTGGTATAGAAACTATGGGAATGGCCCTATATAGGTAAAAGGCATGGTCAATGTGTGGTTAGGTCAAGTGACATATAAAGTTTGAGTAGGTGTGATGGTCCTGAACAAGCATGTGGACCATATGAAAGCTACAAATTTGCAGACAGTGTGGGAGCAAAATGTGCTCAGCTCCTCAACAGCCTTTCTGAATGTTTTGGAATGCGTGGGCTCTCCTCTGTCAAGCGTTGAAGATACCTCAGAGTCTGGGATGGACACAGCAGATGTCACTGCCTTGAATTAAATTGGATTGAATTGAATTGAGTTTATTGCCACGTGTACCGAGGCACAGTGAAAAGCTTTGTCTTGTGAGCAATACAGGCAAATCACTTAGTTAAATAGCATAGATAAGTAAATAATAGGTAAACAGCGGCAAAACAAAAACATACATACAGGCGAATGCTAAGAGTTTGTGAGTCCATTTAGTATTCTAATTACACTAGGGTAGAACCCTCGATAGATTTGCTGCCTGAAGAAGAGAATGAATTTCTTCCGGGAAGCTCTGGGTGCAAGAAGCGAGCTACTGTACATTACGCGTCACCCATGTCAGAGGCAGTGATGGAGGAACCTGACCCAGTGACCTAGGAGGAGGCACAAAAAAAAAACTGGCGTATGTCCTTCAACTCAGAGGGCAAGGGATACAATGATTGCAATGAGGACAGCCAGCTGGAAATCATAGAATATGAGTTCCCTTAATTGGGGCTGTTAATCGGGTCCAATCCAGGGAACACTGGCTGACAAATACAAACAGGAGTGTGGGCGCCGCAGGGAGTGGAGTGCATCATTTCTCCCTCCAATTCTATTTTGATTTAGTCCTACCCTCTGCTTCACTGTTTTGATCACTCAGCACTGTCCTTTGATGTGAAGGGCAGTGTTTGTCACTGGCCACCCGGGTGTTTTCCTATCTACCTGGTGGTGGAATTTGAATAAAGGTTGGTGCACTTTGTGTCTTTCACTGTGTCTCACACCTGCGCACACACACACCATGGGTGCTGGGGATAAAATAAGCACTACCGCACTTAGGTGGTAGTGTGGGGGTTAAATTATTAGAAAAAGGAAAAAAAAACAGGAGATTCACTTTGTGAAAAAAAAAGAGGGAAAAAAAAGAAAAAAATATCCAAAGTACACAGACAGCATTGCCCTTAAAAACAAATAAACAGGAGTGTGGGCGCCGCAGGGAGTGGAGTGCATCATTTCTCCCTCCAATTCTATTTTGATTTAGTCCCTACCCTCCCCTTCACTGTTTTGATCACTCAGCACTGCCCTTTGATGTGAAGGGCAGTGTTTGTCACTGGCCACCCGGGTGTTTTCCTATCTTCCTGGTGGTGGAATTTGAAGAAAGATTCGTGCACTTTGTGTCTTTCACTGTGTCTCACACCTGCGCACACACACACCATGGGTGCTGGGGATAAAATAAGCACTACCGCACTTAGGTGGTAATGTGAGGGCTAAATAGAGAAATAAAAAAAAACCAAAAAAAATAAACAGGAGATTAACTGGAAGGGGCATGGGGTGGACCGAGAACTGGAAGGTGGGTAGGGGCGGGCTTCCTTAGAGGTGTCGGAAGGTGGGAGGGGCGGGGGCTTGCTGGGTCTGTAATGTCTGCACTTTTGTATGTAACGGTATTGTCTAATGTACAAATGTCATTGTCACTGTCTTGTCATA
>NC_057721.1:4567153-4568348 GCF_004010195.1 Chiloscyllium plagiosum | reverse complement strand
CACTGCTTGTCACTGGCCACTCGGGTGTTTTCCTATCTTCCTGGTGGTGGAAATTGACTAAAGATTCGTGCACTTTGTGTCTTTCACTGTGTCTCACACCTGCACACACACACCATGGGTTCTGGGGATAAAATAAGCACGACCGCACTTAGGTGGTAGTGTGGAAAGAAAAAATAAAAATAAAAAAAATATATAAACAGGAGTGTGGGCGCCGCAGGGAGTGGAGTGCATCATTTCTCCCTCCAATTCTATTTTGATTTAGTCCCTACCCTCCCCTTCACTGTTTTGATCACACACGCACTGCCCTTTGATGTGAAGGGCAGTGTTTGTCACTGGCCACCCGGGTGTTTTCCTATCTTCCTGGTGGTGGAAATTGAATAAAGATTTGTGCACTTTGTGTCTTTCACTGTGTCTCACACGTGCACACACACACACCATGGGTGTTGGGGAAAAAAAATAAGCACTACCGCACTTAGGTGGTAGTGTGAGGGCTAAATAGAGAAATAAAAAAAAACCAAAAAAAATAAACAGGAGATTAACTGGAAGGGGCATGGGGTGGACCGAGAACTGGAAGGTGGGTAGGGGCGGGCTTCCTTAGAGGTTGGAAGGTGGGAGGGGTGGGGGCTTGCTGAAAAAAATAAAAAAATATATAGACAGGAGTGTGGGCGCCGCAGGGAGTGGAGTGCATCATTTCTCCCTCCAATTCTATTTTGATTTAGTCCGTACCCTCCCCTTCACTGTTTTGATCACACAGCACTGCCCCTTGATGTGAAGGGCAGTGTTTGTCACTGGCCACCCGGGTGTTTTCCTATCTTCCTGGTGGTGGAAATTAAATAAAGATTGGTGCACTTTGTGTCTTTCACTGTGTCTCACACCTGCACACACACACCATGGGTGCTGGGGAAAAAATAAGCACTACCGCACTTAGGTGGTAGTGTGGGGGTATAATAAAAAAGAAAAAAAAAGAAACCCCTCTGTGCCCAACCGAGCCACGCCAAAAAAAATAATAAAAAAATATATAAACAGGTGTGTGGGCGCCGCAGGGATTGGAGTGCATCATTTCTCCCTCCAATTCTATTTTGATTTAGTCCCTACCCTCCCCTTCACTGTTTTGATCACACAGCACTGCCCTTTGATGTGAAGGGCAGTGTTTGTCACTGGCCACCCGGGTGTTTTCCTATCTTCCTGGTATGTG